>NW_008238433.1:941846-981850 GCF_000691975.1 Corvus brachyrhynchos
TACTGGGGGACCAGGTGCCGCCTCCTGCAGCGCCAGGGCCTGGGGTGGGCAAGTGGAGGCACAGGGTAGTTTGCATCCATGCCCTGACCTACGGCTCTCCTCTGGGCAGTGTGGAGAAGAGCTGACTGGCAGCTCAAATACTGGACACAGCGTTAGATACCGATGTCCGAGTTAAAGTAATAGTAATAATAGTAATAGTAGCAGTAGTAATAATAACAATAATAAAATAATAATAAATGCACAGTATAAGCACGCAGGTGCTGCCTGGGCGGTGTGAAATTTGCGCGAGGTACGAGAGCAGTTGAAGAGCCAGGCGGCAGCGAGGAAAGATAGTGTGCTGTCTCCGGAGGGGCAGCGGGGAGCGATGGAGAGACACCCGGAGCGCATGAGAGGCGACAGTAGCAGAGAGCAGAGACACGCGGCAGCTGTCGGTACGTGCAGGCTGAACTAAGTTACTTACGGCGGTTGTAGTCCGGGCAGTCTGACCAGGGCAAAGAGCTGACTGGAAAACCTGACTCCACTTTCTGATTTTTTTTTTTTTTAAATTTTGTGTCAGGTTTTAATGTTTTTTAAGTAAAATCAAGCTAAACCCAAAAAATGTTCTGAATTTCAGAGAACCCCTGCCTGTAGCTGTTACACAGCAAAGAGCATCAATTGGTGTAGACATTCAGAGGAACTGTGAAGATTCAGGGCACCTCAGCCTCTCAGGCTGTCTGCTTTGATGTAAGTCTGACAACGGACTTCTCTTAAGTCTGGGACCTCCCACCATTTCCGTGCACCGAGGTTGGGCCACACTCATTACTAATGAGACAGTAAAAAAAAAAACAAAACCAAAAACCAAAAAAGACACCCTGATCGTATTCAAGATGCTTCAATGAAATGCTTCGGGAAATACAAACGTTTCCCAACATAGTTATTTCCTTGGGAATATTACAAACAGATGAATACAAAGTAATAACTCACTTGTGTGTCTATGAACACTGCCCTACTTTGGCTCTAGCGATTTCCTCTTTGTTTACGAATAAGCATAGCCTGTGTGGTGTGCTTATAGCATATGGAGACATCTAGCGCCTAAATAATAGACTGCAAATCAGCTTCAATTAGTCTGAAATCTTGGAGAACACAGCTGAATCCATTGCTTGCAATATTTCACCCTAGGACTGCTGGGTGCGGAGCAGTTTTACCGCAAACTGTCACACCACTGAATAGCAGCTGCCGTGGGCAGGGACTGTGGTAGAATAAGCAGCTGAACTAGCTCAGGAGGGAGCTGTGACTGCAGCTCTGCTGCACAGCTTGAGCTTCAGGCCTGAGATTTACAGCAGTAATTGACTCAAGACAGAGATTTGCCTGTATAGACACGAAAGGTGTTGAGACAGTTCCTAACTTGCCCTTGCCACTAAACCACAGAGAGGAAAGCCCTTAGGTGTATGAATAAGACAGTTTCCTCTTGGCTTTGATAGTGTTTCTCTGGTTCTATTCTTTCTTTGCCAGCCCAGGAGCACAATCATTCTAACACATATAATTGTAAATCTTTGCCTCTTTTCAACAAACATATGCAAACTGAATACTTAGATTTGCCAATTACTTTGGCTAAAATTAAATTGAATAGTAAGCATTGCTTATCTACTGGAAAGATATTATTATTGTATTTCTGTCCAGGATCAGAAAGTATTCACTTTTTTATATACTTGTGTAAAGAAAGAAGAAATACAGACTGCTGATCAACATTCTCAGCCAGAAGCCTGAAAACAAGCTTGTTTCAGTGATACCCATGTAGATGTTTTTGCCAGTACAACTATATAGGGGCATAAAGTAAAACATTTCTAGACGCTTAAATAGTCTGAAACAAAATGTATTGCATTATGTATGTGTGTGTGTGTAGGAGTGCACGTGTGTGTGTATTTTAGACAACTGACATAATACGTTTCTTTCAGTCTCCGGCAAGTCCCAAACATCTTTGAGCTGTGAAAGTACTAGATCATAGGACCATAGAAAAATTAAGGCTGGAAAAAACGTTTAAGATCATTAAGTCCAACTGTCAACCCAGCACCACCACCATGTTCACCATTAAACCATGTCCACAAGTGCTATACCCACAGGTTTTTTGAACACATCTGGGGATCGTGACCCCACCACTTCCCTGGGCAATCTGTTTCCACGCTTTACAACCCTTTCTGTGAAAAAAAAAAAAAAAAAAAATCCAAACATTTAATCTAAACTTCCCCTGGTGCAACTTGAGGCCATTTCCTCTCATTCTGCTACTTGTTACCCAGGAGAAAAGACTGACACCCACCTTACTATGACCTCCTTACAGGTAGTTGTAGATCTCTTACAGAACGGAATTATCACCAAACAACTACAATGTCTTTAAGTGATGGATACATTTGAATAAAACAATCCCTAACCCTGTAAGTATGCAAAATATTAGACTTTGAAATTACCTGAGTATTTGAAATCTCTCTATCAAACCCAAATGGTACACTAAAGCATTAGTGCTTCTGCATTTGATATGATTAGTTTCTTCACGCTGCTTTGGGTTTCAGCAGACAAAAGGTAGGTAAAGCGTATAAACCAAAGTTTAAAACTGGCAAAAGATGGACTTGAAAGAGATGATTGATGCCATCACTATGGTCTAATGATTTCAAAATAAGTGAGAATGAAGCAGCTTTTGTCCTTCTGAATAAAAAGAGGTACTAGGAGAGAGGAGGGAGTGAGTTAGGAAGCAACAGGAGGGAGTAAGTATTGGTAGTTACCAGTTAAAATTGTGTCCTCTCAATTCCCGTGGAAGTCCTTAGAAAATACTGCTGTTGGTCTATTGAGATAAGAGAGCAAATGTACATATTTCTTTCCTTACTTAAGCCTTTCTGGCATATCTTCCAGGTACTCTGTGGTAATACTTTTTCCATATAGTAGCCATGTTTTAAATTATCATAAAAAACACACAGATTTTTAATTAACTTTCTGGGAGTTTAGCACATGTAGCAAAATAAAAGTTAAATTATTGAAAGAGTACAATGGCTGCCTAGGCTGGGGGAAGGTTTGCTCTCAGTAAAAGCCTGATCTTACTTTGACATACTGTGCTTCAACCAGAGGTAACAGCAGTTAATAAAATAAGGGAGAAGACAAGAGTGTAAAATGCATATTGGGGGAATGTAGAAGTAATTTTTAACCAAATTTAGTTGGGAGCAGTTTCAGTGCACCATCTTCCCCTGCTCACTGAAGAGCCAATGCCCTTTTCTTTCTGTATGTCAAGACAACCCATATGCAACTAATTTATTTTTTTCAGGTTTACAGAAAAGTGTGACCTATTTCTGAGTTCTGCTGAATCCTACCTGTCATTCTCCTCCCTTACTTTGTCTGTTCCCAAAAATTTTACAGTGGAGAAACTTGTCAGAATTTCAAGATTCTGGGTCATATAAAGATGAGAAACTCTTGAAACCCAACAACAAAAACTGATATATTTTTAATGGCTTTTAGATTTCCTCCTCTGTAATCAAAAGTTGATAGTGAATCAGCAAAATAATTTTAAAGCTTCTGTTAATGAAAGGAGCATAGGCTGCACTGAAGGGTACAAGGAGAATTAATAAACTAGGTTTTAAAAGAATAGTTGAAAATAAGTATAAAGAACAAATAAGAATGGGAGGGGGAAGCAGATATACACAGATGGAACATATGAAGGGGAGCACATAATTGAGACAAAAGGAAAAAAGAAAAAATCCCCGACAAAATCACAAAGCAGATATGAGTACAAGAAAGCTGTATTTTGCCTTTTACACTTCTAAAGTGCAGTTGGATGAAAACCAAAATGCAACAAAGCCATAGTGCATTAGTTTTAAATATCATCTGAACAAAAGTCACATTTCCCTACCAAATCAATTCAACGGTTAAGAAACACAGGTACTACTTTCTCATTGTGCTTAGATTTTAGTTCAACGTTATTAAAAAACTTGTGATTGTGATTGTCTTATGTATTTTAAAAACTTTTCCTTGGGAAAGCTTCTCACGGCAGGTGTCCACCTTCCAAGTCACTTCAATATATATTTTAATGTGAATTGGGTTGACATTTATGTTAATTTCACAAGCTAAGTGCAACAGTAAATTTGCCTTGCATTTAAAGTAGATATTGATGGAAACTCATTTGTAAATGAGTGACCAGAAACACAGCTGCAAGGACTACTGGTTCTAGTTGCTTGTTTGGTCAAGAACCATAAGCAATATATAAGCAGATACACTGTTAGGCTAGTCAGGTCCATGAGAGTTAAATTTGGAGTGCTGTGCTCAAGAGACAAGAGCCACAGTCTACAGACCTTTTAACATCTCTCAGAAATCTTTGATTATGAGACGTTCCACAGTCCATAAGGCAGACTAAAAATTGTTACATGCATAATTTCCTACAAATTGCCTGCTAGACTTTGGTTGAGACTATTTGAAAGGCCTATGATCATTTGCATTTCATCTCATGGGCCTGGTGTAATTGCTTTTAAATTATGCACGTTTCTATGTGATAAATTTAAGTCCTGAATTTTTTGTTTTTCTCTTAAAAGAGAATGATTTTGGTTAAAACTCTGTGAATTTTATGAGAAGAAGAGCACAGCTTAAAGCACAGATTTCTGATCTGCATTCAAATACTAATAAGCCATTAAACATGGCAAAATTGTGTTATTTTAATTTTTGAGAAGGACGGAGTGTCTGACTTCCACTGTAGAGAAATGCATTTTAAGTGGTCTGCTCTTATGGTTATTTATTATGTATCTGATTGAAAAGGTGAAATGCTCAGGAGTATTACGTATTTTAAAATAATTAAAACATTTGGAAAATAACAAAGCTGTAATACTTCCAAATTAGTGCCAAAAACAGATATGGAAAGTTCTAAAAGCCTGTATTTGCTGGTACCTCATTTTGTCCCAGAAGAAACATATGTAGGTAGGAATACACTTTGTGTATTTGAAAATACAAAAGGCCAACTGCAACATTACAACACTAAGATAACATTGTTTTCCATGGCATTAAAACCAAGTTCAAAACAGAACTCTCCATCAATCACAACATACATTTATTGCACATGATGATTCATTAATACAAGCCTTCTTGCAAAGCTTTGGGCTTCCCTATTCACATTTAGATTGTAGCCCTCAAAATTTCATTATTTTATAAAAACTTCTGTAAAATTCAGCAGGTAAGGCAGTTATGCTTACCTTGTTTTGTAAGAAAGCAACAACATGCGTATGTAAAAGCAGGGGGGGTTGTTTCCAGTAAATTTTCAGTTTTCTGCCAACACAGCATGTCACCAAATGACTGACGGAACCTTTTTCCTTTTTGGAAGAACAAATACAAAGGCGAATCACAGTTACAGGAAAAGTTATCTGTTGGATTCCATGCATAGGACATCATCCTGACCTTTTGTATTTTTTACAAAAACGCCCCAGGAACTGAAGTGTCTCATATGAATGACAACCAAATGTGAAAACAAGTATTTTTTTGCCGGACAGAAATGAATACTTTGATTCTCTGAGATGCATTTGTAGTCCTGCAGAACATGGACCTTAAGCATTTGGTTCTGATTGAGATATTCAATAATCCTAAAAATTATGCTACTTTTTTTAAAGTCAGTTCTTTAAACAAGAGCTTGAGGTGAAAACACCATGATCATTACTGGTTTTGCAGATCTGTTTCTTTACAAAAACCATAAATTAACATTAAAATAAGACTCTCTACACTAAAGCAGAGGTTCATCTAGCAAAGTAGACTCCTTCCGACAGCTGACGACAAGAAATTACAAGAATATATTAAAAAAAGTAAAGTAAACATACATCAAAACTTGATAGACTTCCCCTTCTTCAAGTGATTTGCAGCTTTGTGTCACCATTGATATGCTTCTTTTTACCAGCTTCTATTAAAGAATCTGTTGCTTTCTGAACTATGTAAGTTCCTAACATCCATGATGCCCTGTGACAAGGAGCTCTGTTAGCAGAACTGCTTCTTGTAATGAGAAATATCTCTTTCTCTTGTTCAGAGGTTTCACTTACCTCATTTCATATGATACCCTGTAGTTCTGATGTTGAAAGTTAGTCCTTATTTACCTTTTCCATGACACTCCATCATGGTCTCTCATGCTTATCTCTTTTGAGATAATAATAAATGTAGTAACAAAACATATATCTTTGTCCCTTTCATGGAAATGGTTGCATTTCTCAGAATCTTTATTTTCCTTTTGCCAATTTTGCTGCCCACTTATTTAAAGAGGACAGGAGAATTGCAGTATACTCCAGAATATGGGTACCTTAGATTAAAAAAAGTGTTTTCTTTTCATTCTCCTTTCTCCCTAAATCATATCTAAAGTCTTTTTGCTTTGTTGGTCACCACTGAGTACTCAGCTGATGTCTCCTTAGTAGTATTTCTGAACAGTAACTGTTTCGAATCTGTAATTGTGTACCTAAACTGTACTTGGGATTTCCCAAAAACCTGTAAGTACCATATGCTATCACAATCACATCAGTAAGCTTTTAAGGAGGAGCTGGATTTCAGATTGTTCGTGTTTTGTTCAGCAAGTTCCTGTTTTGTGTCAATTGCAAAATAGGAGCCACACAAAAATGATAACCTTTGTAATAAACTAGCCCTTTGAAAAAAAGAGGCCATCAGTTCCCTATTGTCTCCTTAAATACCGTCATTTAATTTTTGGTAAGCAACGAGGGGAAAAAAAGACAGGAAAAAATACCTAATAAAATATATAACGTGCTCAAGGCAAGACAGCATTCTCTGTGCAAGCTTGCCATTCTTTGTACACATAAAGCTACTCAGTCAGGGAAGTTCTTTTCTGCTGACCCTTTAATTTTCCTTCAAGTTCTTTTGCTACCAATCTTATGTTTCCCTCTTGCTTTTTGGTTCCACTCCCTTAGCCTGTTTCCTATTTTTTTTGCAGTAGAAGCATATTTACTAAGCCAGGCAGATGTACATGTTGGACTGACACCAATATTTTATAGTGAAGTCCTACCTCTGCAAAATTCCATGCAGCAAGAGGACACAGAAAAGAGAACACAGGAAAAAAAGAAAGAAGAAGACTACAGCTAGAAAGATACTTCTTGTTTGTACATAATGCATCCAAAACTCAGACAGAAAAGATAACTTAGACAATGATTTCTTAGCTGAAACTTCAAGCTGAGCATAGTGAAGGTATAACAACTGTCAAAGCAATTGTCTCCATTCCAAATTAGGCAGAGCACAGACTTAATAGAGATTAAAAACTTAACTGAAGCCAACTCCTGGGAAAAAACAATGCTACAATTGGGGGGGTCTAAAAGAAAAACCTCACAACCAAGCCTCTAGAGAATCAGAGGTAATGACTGTGCAGAAAAGGTCTTGCTGGCTTTATGTATGACAGAACCTGTCTAAAAAACTTACTTGGACAATATTTTCCATAAAGCCTGGTGTTTCCCACCATATATTTACGGTTTTTACAAGCATAAGGAATCACCAATGGTGCTGAGCTGATACAACGATTAGACCTTTTCATGGGTTCAGACTAAAATTCACATGAGGCCAAAGCAATGCAGCAGCTTTCATCAGCCCCTGCTGCAGGGGTGAGATTCACGCAGGCTTTGGACTAAATCTCCACCTGCACATGGACCAGATTCATGCTGGACAGACTGGTCAGAACAAAAAGCTGTATGAGACTGGGAAAATTTTTGTCCTCTCGTTGAAGCACTCAGCAATTGGACATAAACTCTTAGACACTCATGTTCTGGCTAACCAAAAAGACAGAGTGGGATCCAGTCATTTCCCAAAGCTATAGATGCTTTAAGTCAAATCTCTTGCTATGCAGAAAGGACTACTATGTGGTTCTAGATTGTTATTTTACTTAATTTGTTATGTAATTAAAACTTTTGACATTGCTGCTTTAGATCATACACATTTCAGGAGATAAAAATCAAAGCATGTATGTAAATTATTGCACTGGGGAGAAGTGAGGATATGTGAGACCTGCAGATGGAGGGGCAGGATATGCTCCAGGTGCTGCGGCAGAGATTCCCCTGAAGCCTGCGGTGCAGCCCATGGTGAGGCAGCTGTGCCCCTGCAGCCCTTGGAGGTTGATGGTGATGCAGAGATCCACCTGCAGCTCATGAAGGACCCGCACACCAGAGCAGGGGGATGCCTGAAGGAGGATGCCATCCCGTGGGAATCCTGCGCTGGAACAGGCTTCTGTCAGTTGAGGAGGGGAGTGATAGAGTAGCTGGGTGGACACCTGACATCCAGCTGAGGTCAACCCACCACAATTACATATTAACTTAATCTTTGTGGCGTGTCATTTTAACAGAAATACTTTAAAAGAGGCTTCTGCCTGTTTCTTTTGCATTTTTGATAACAGCTTACCTTTGGTCAACTTCGTAAGTCTCTCACATGTAACCAGTGAAAGAAGACACTTTTTTGGAATCAGAGAAATGTGATAACAAATCATAAATTGTCTGAAAGCCGGAGTGTACAGAAAGAACATTCACTTTTAAAACTTATTCGCCAGTGCAAAATATTGACTTCATGTACAGATAATGAATTAAAACTAGACACAAATGGGCACAAATATCTTTGCATGCTATTATTTTGGACCTCTTCTGATAGAATATTGTTGAATTTGAAAAAGTACTACCCGATCCACTTACCTTGTGTAGAAAATACTCAGGAATATGTTGCAATATATAAATCTAAAGTATTATTCTGTAGTAATGACTCTTCTTTTTTTTTCAATGCATGGCTCTATATGGTCTTCAGAGTTTAAGCTTTGGTTTACTATTCATCTCTCATCCCCCCAAAAAGGAAGCCTATTTTATTTGGTGTATTTACAATTCAGTGTCTAAGTTTCTTGCAAGATACTATACACATATATTCAAACAATCTTAATATCTGCCTTGGAAGGCCTGCAGCTCTACGATTAGGTTTCAAAATATGCATATCTGGTACAACAAAAGACATGAGATGTGAATGGCTCCCGTATGTCTCATGGGTGCTAATCCTGAAACTGAGTAACCACACTTTAAAGGGAAATATTAGTAAACACTTTATTACTAATCAGAAAAAAAAATGTTAGTGTGACTGATAACTCCTCACCACTATTGGTTAGTGCCATATTCCAACTGAAACCTGGAGTGGAACATATACTTACTTGCTAACTTGAATTGCTTACCAGGGGAATGGAGTGTCTTCCTCCCTTTAAAGGAATTTCATTTTCATTCTGGTATACATGCTGTCCTTTTCACTAGTCATATTTTCAAGTGTTCCCTCAATGAGGAAGGCAGACAGCTACAACCTTTCTCTTTCTTATTTTGTGAAAGAAATGCTGACTTTTTCATATGCAGTTGATAACACTCAAAACTTCACAGGAGGCTTGCTCCTCTCCTTGGACTAGACTAGTCTTGAGCTAGAACTCAAGTTAGAGAAGGATTTAAGATCTGAATAGAACTGTCAGGTGAATTCCATTTTCTTGGATGTGAACATGGCTGCTACAGTGGGGATTACTGTAACATGCATATATCAAACCAGGAGTCCCATGGAAAGGAAATCTATATGGACAGATTCTTGATAGCTGTTTCAGAGATGTTTATTTCTCCAGCCGCATGGCCGGAGCTCTGCCCAGGAACTGTTCCAGTCACGGGACCAAGGGTCCTTCTGCCCGCGCAGGGAACACAAACCAACCCATGGGAACGAGGCTGAGCAGGGGCAGGGAAACCCCGTGTCTGTGCCCTCAGGGCCCCTCTCCCAGGGCTACACAGCAGGGGGAGGACACCCCAACACATGGCCATGGAATAAGATAGCACTGAAAAAGACGATTCATAGACTTTCCATAGGAACTAGAATGAACAGAACTTTTAGCACAAAGTTCTCTGTGGCTTAAGGGTGTTCTGAACATTTAAATAACACTAGCTGCACCTTACTATGGACTGGGTAAATCTAAAGCAGGAGACTGCTACATTTGATGTCTGGCTGACACAAACATATTTGATCTTTCTTTTTAATCTCCTCTGAAATACAAATGGGTTAAACTCAGAGAAGTTGTGAATAGATGCCAAAGCTATGATCTCCCATGTTATATACAGCAAGGTACCCATTGGTTACAACCTCAGGCACCTGTCCTTGACAGCCTTAAGACCCAGCTTGCAGAACCTCATAATTGGTCCTGCAAGTAGCAGCACCATCAATCAATGTGGAAACTCAAGCTCATTTGGTGTTGTCAGCTCTCATGACTCTTTCATTAGCTCAAAGTTTAATAACATTTGCCTTACAGTCTCTAGACTCTCTTATTCTCTTTAGAATGCTATGATTACATCAAAATCTAAGGTTTCTTTTAAAAATGAAGTACTTTAGCTTCTGTTTTGAAGCTGGAGTTTGGCAATATAACTTTTATGTCCGTTGATGGTTCAAAATACAGGAGATAAATTAAAAAGACCAGGCTTGGATTAGTTTGTGTTGTGGGAGAGGGATAAACTCAAGACTTTTTGTGGTTCAACATATGTTTTCAATATATTGGATTGGTATAGTAAAGACTTTACCGGCCCTTCCTTGTTGAAAAGCCTCATAAACATCCTCTGTAAAACAGAGCTCATACAAAACTCTATGGAATGCATTCTATTTACAACTAAATCTAAAAAAGAGCTCTGTGCACCTCTTTTTCTTTTTTATCTGATTGATAATGATCTGGGTCACAATGCAGTACAGTCTTCCTATGACTCTGCCAGTATTGTCTCACCAACAGTACAGTCATTAAATACTACTTAAAGGATAGCAGAGACCCAACAGGATACAGACCCTTTTATCTTTGAGTCAACTTCAACCAGCACTCCAGCAGATTAAAAGAATGATGGATTTGTGTTTATAAAGTGGGTTGAAAACAAAGTACGGAGGAATTGCCTGATGCCACCGTGGGGGAAGCAAACTGAAGACAAGCAATCTTCTCATTCCAAGTCAATGCAAACCAGTGTCTGTTTTGTAATCATTACTGTCTCTTCTAATATTCCAGCAGAAAGGTGCTGGGCAGCCCAAGAAGATTAAGCACGTCTTTTGGGGATCTATGCATTCTGGTCCTTAAGTCATTAACATGGCCAGTCAATAGCACTGAGGGACTCTTACAAGAAAACATATAAAGTCAGAAACCTACCCCCAAACACTGACATCCAATTACATATTTGAAATATAAGTATAAATTCAAACAAAAGGGTTAACATAATTTGCCAGGTTTTGTGCTGGCATAAATTCCTACATTTCTAGAGCACTCAAACCCAGAGCCTTTCCATCGAACTGCAGACTGCGTTAGATAATCTGCCAGTAACGAAGATTTATTAGACTAGCATGTTAAATGTACTAATTGTCTGGTAATTCAGGTATATGTCAGCAGAGGGCATAAAGAATGTCAGAAAGCTTTCAAATGTAAACTAGTCTGAAAATACCTTTAAATAATCCAGCATTTTATCATAGTTTTGTTTCACTATCAATATTTGCTTTCTGTTACTGCTTCAAATTGCTGCTTCTAGACACAAGAAAATGAATTAAACAAACTTTAATTATAAATGTTGTTAAACAGCTATAAAGAATTATTCTTTAAATACAAGTTCATGCTTATATTCTTACAGCTCTTACTTTCCCAAAACCTTTGCTATATGAATTTCCACAGGAAAGCACACAGGAAAATGGCAAAACAAAGGCAGGTGTTTGTGGGTTTACCTTTCTCAAGAAAGCCCAGCATAATTTATTAACAAAGATTTGAATGTCACACTACTTTCAAATGTGTTGCATTAAACACATTTGAAAACCAAGAGTCAGCATATGTAAATAAAGTTATGCCTGAAACAGTGGGTTTAATCTTATCAGTACAACTGAAAGCATGATTGCAGGTCTAATTCAAAGAATGTGCGCATTTGCTAATCCTCAGTTTGCTGATCCTAATTTGAAAAGAAACTTAGGACAATATAAAAGACTAAATAAAATTCTCAATGTCTTTATCAAATGGTTGTAGGTCTACTTTGGCTGTAAATGGGTTAGAAACTTCTAAAGTCATGGCCACTGTTTTCAGTAAGTTGTGGGGGTTTTTTGGGGTTTTTTTGAAAACTGACATTTTTTTCCCTGTAGCTGGTAAATATAAGAAAACAGAACCTAGAAAATTCAGATGTGGTCAGGCTGAATGATCATTTTTATCAATGATTTTGACTGTCCTAACCAGCTGTTTCAGAATCTGTTTTTCTGCAGTACTGTAAAACACTTAAGAAGAGCTGAGGCAGCTCTGCATCTTGTGATAAGGAGGCCACCTCCTTATCCTCCTCACCAAGGCCATCAGAAATGTAAACAATAGCTGTGGACAGAGCTCATCACAAAGCTTTAGGCTTTGCATTAGGGTGTAGTCCAGTGCTCTCCAAAGTATGCATGTGGCAGGGAAAAGTACCCCCAGGGTGTGTGCCAGACAATCCACTGGAGTGAAGGAATACAGATTTTAGCAAAATAAAATAAAATAAAATAAAATAAAATAAAATATTTTCAAAATAGTGTTTGTTTCCTCTTTATCCCACATTGATTTAATTTCTATTTTTAAAATATGTTCTATAATGTACATAATACATTAATAGAACAGTACATGTATACAGTTTATAAACAAATATATATGCCTCTATTATGGGTGCAAGCTAAAAAAGGTCTTACTGATAAAGGTGCATGATCAAAAACATTTGGAGATCACTGGTCTAGTCCTAGTACAGTATGAGTGAATAAAAGCAGAAGATATGCCATTGCTAGACATAAATTCTTTTATCACAATAAACTGATTTCCCAAGGACATATGATAAAACAAAGGAATTGGAAAACAAGAAGTAATGTAGGGTGTTCCCCCCTCTTTCCACTTCCTTTCATTTTTCCATTTTCCTTCTTCCTCTCTATTTTTTCATTACATTTGGCACTTCTCCATTTACTAATTTCTCCACTCCTATTTGGATTATTTTTCTTTCAAAAAGTTTTATTTTGTAAGGACAAAAGCTTGAAGCGCCTATTGTATTTTTCTTTTCATTTTTCCTTTTCCTCATTTTGCTGTCAAAATCTCTAGCTTCTCCCAGCATCTCCTCTTTTTCTGTCTCATTCTGCTGGTTTTGCCCTCCACTACCTAACTACAAACTCCTTTCATCTGATCTGCAGATCCATCTTTGGGCCTTCAGCAGGCTGATCATTTACCTTAACCTTTTTTCTTTTTCTCCAGTGGAACTTCCTATTTTCCACATCCTCTCTTCCCTGTTATTTTCTTTTCCCACAACAAAATGGAAGAGAAATCCTTAGGAGCAGAGACAAGCTTTTGTAGTGTTCTGCTTCCTCTGGCCTTCCGGCTACTTGGCAACAAACCTTCCCTTATGAAAGCAGGAATAAGCTTGCTTAATTTAGTTTCTTCTTTGTTACTGCACTTTTCAAAAAAAATATTTACCTAGTTAATTATTAACCTATTAACACAACGGCCTAAGAAATTATCAGTCACAGTGAAGCGTAATCCAAAATAAGTGATGTAGATACCTATGACACTTAATGTTTTTTTTCCTCCTAGAAAAATCCCTTGAGTTAAAAGAAAGGATCACTACAGGAATTACCAATGTAGATGCACATTTTTTTGTCAAAACTATCACATCAAACTATGTATTATAGTACATATCAGAAAATGTTACTAACTTTACTAAAGATGACCATTTACATTAGTTCTCGAAGTGTTTGCTGGTACCTAGTTTCACTGCTTTAACTATGCTAAAAACAGGCTAAGTGCTTTGGAGACATGGTTTCTTCTAATAACATGTTCTTTTAAATATTCTGTCACAGGAACAGTATCAGCACCTACATCCTATAAATACCATGTCCTTTTCTACACTAATGGTCTCAAAGGTCAATAAAAGTATCTACAGAAATACTGACCCATAAAATATAACAATGGCTAAATTATATATTTATACACTATGTTTTTCTGTAGATAATACATATGTTGTTTCTTTTTATCAGATTATTTGAAAGCATGAGAACATATTTTCAGTAATGCAGTTTCTTAGTGTACCCTAAGTGTGCACTACATCTCAAACAGGACACAGAATAGGACAACTAAATGATTAAGGAGGGGGAGTACTTCCTTTACCAAGAAAAATAATCAAATTCATTAGGGAATAGTTGGGCAAGATGGTGGCAGAACTGTTCACTAAATCCTGCAAACAGAAAAGGGAGGACATTCATTTAGGAGTGAAAATTTAAGAAGATGGATTTAAAAACAGAGAAAAGAAAGTACTTCTTTTAGAGTGATGAAATTGTTCTATTTGTAGCCATGGAACAACAGTATCAAGAAGTTCAAAAAGGCAATAAACACAATAATACACTAAAGATTTTAAAGGACACAGGTTTGGATGTAGTCTTTAACATTTCTAGTTCTCTAGTTTAAGATGTCAATGGAGCACGAGATATGACAACAGAGAGTGCCCAGTCTACAAGCTGTTCCTAAATCACACTTTTGACTAGCAATGTTGCAGAGAGAGTGCTGGGACAGATGGACAACTTACTTGACACATTACAGCACTTTTAAAGAGAATTTACTATAAGAAAAGTTTTTACTGTGCACTAGTTGCTAATCTGTTTGCATGTTCTAAACCATGTGAAAATGTGATACAATTAAAGAAAAGCATAAGTAATCATGCATATCGTGTGTCACAGGGTTATTGCAGAAAAACTGACACATAAGATATTAGAATAGAATAGAAACTTTATTGCCCACCCCTATCCCTGCTCTACATGCAGTCTACACTGTGCATAAAGCTGCACCAAAGTGAAACTTAGATGTGGAAACAGATGTTTCCATGTTTCCTGTGAGTTCAATGCAGCGGATCAGCTCCCAGCATCATAACCAAATTGGTTCTTTAATTAGACCTTTGTCACAGGAAAAAACTCCTATGAACCATAAAAGGGAAGCATAGAAAAGCACTCCAGCCAGCTGAATGATTCACTAATAATAAGAATCCAATTGTTGTCTACCATAAATGATCACATGACTGCAACAAAAGTATACAATTATTCAGTAGCTGTATGTCCAACAGGGTCATGGCACACGGAAATGTGTGTATTTCAAAACATTAAGTACTTAAACAAACACACCTTAGTGATTCCTGGGCGCTTATAAAATCCAATTGTTTACTGAAGTCATATAGTACTAACTACAATTCAGAACAAGTGATAAAGTTTAAACAAAAGGACAAAAAAATTACCATTAAACACATGCATTTTTATGGCCACGTCCTCACATGCCACAAACAGAGACAATTTGACCCAAAACATCTGTTGAGCACTGACAAAGCAATAATCAGAATTGAGTAATGCTTTGTTCTCACATGAATGCTATTGTTCATATATGATTGTTTGTTAAAATAGCTACTCCCCATAGAATTCATCGAATTGTTAAAGCTGCAAAAGACCCTTAAGGTCATCAGGTCCAACCACTAACACAGCACTGCTAGGCCTACCACTAACCCATGTCCCCAAGTGCTGTGTCTTTAAGTACACCCAGGAAAGTGACTCAACCGCTTCCCTGAGCAGCCTGTTCCAATCCCTGTTCCAAGCCTGGCAGTTTCTTTGGTGATGATATTTTTGCTAACATCCAATCCAAACCCACTCTGGTGCAACGTGAGATCATTTTCTCTTTTCCTATTACTTGCTATTTGGAAGGAGAGACTGAACCGTGTAAAAAAACCCTGTTGATGCAAACTTCTGTGGAAAGCAGACCTAAATGTCACAGATCAGACACACATGGGAAAACCCAGTGAGATTTTGTTATGCATGAACAATGCCTTGCATAAATCAATTTCCTTATATTAGAGAGTGAAAATGTGGCAGGACAGTAATGCATTGTACCAGCAGTCTGAAATGACCACAGATTAAATTTAATGTTTACCTTATCTGCATTATTCTGGAGTTGCCTCCAGGACTGCATATTCAGATTTGCCAGTCCTTGTGGTTTTATCATGCCTTGTGATATCTCATGTCTCTGAAGAGCTCTAGTTACTGACAAGTGAATCTCAACTTTTCCTTGAAACAGAACCCTCAAGGTTTTGTGACTAGAGAGAAACACGTAAAATACAGCCTCCATATCATCCTAACTTCTGGCATGACTCAAACTGTCATCGGTAACCCAAAATGTTATTGCAGTCTGTATCTATTTGTGCCCTAAATTGTTCCTGTCTCTCACAGACCCTGCAGCCGGGAAGCTGGGCTGGGCAGTGCTATCGTGGGCACTTTTAAAGTCGGCTCTCACAGGCAGCTCATCCCTTCTGGCCACGTGGATTTTGGCTTGTTGGCTTCCTGGTCTTTGGTCAGGTAGAGCCTTTTCCTTTTGGTGCTCTCGTTTGGCTTTTTTCTCTCGTCTTGGAGAGTCTGCAGCTGGCAGCTTTGAGCTGCCATGGAGGCGGATTCCACAGGTGTCGCCTGACACTGCGGCACCGAGCGGGGGCGGCCCCGCTCCAGCAAGCCGGTCCAGATTCATCGGTCCCCGCTCCAGGAGAGATTACCTTGACTGCTCCTGCCGAGAAAAAGGGGGAGTCCCTCCGCAAGTTTCCAGCCCTTGAGCCGCAGAACACCAGCCGGAGCTCCAGCTGGAGATAAGCAGAGCGCAGGGGGACGGTGGTGAAAGACTGTCACCAGCTTTCCCTTTGTCCTTCGAACCACGCACTCGGCTGTGGAGCGTCACCCCGGGGGGGGGGGTCCCTGGCATTTTGGGACGCTCTGTTCTGTGGAGTCTGCGAGGTTTGGCACTTTTGTATCTGCTGGTTATTAGCTGTTATTTCTTGACTGTTGTCCCCACCGTTAGTAAACTTACCTTTTCCCTTACATCTACTTGTATTCATTCTTTATTGGTGGAAAGGGATTGGTTGAACGTATAAAGGAAGGCACCTCAGTCCAGAGTGTTCTGCTTCAAGTTGTCTTAAACCAAGACACAAATTCTTGTTTAGGAATCGTAAGTAACATAACGACAGGTTATCTCTTACACACCTGCTATGATGGACAAACTGAGACAGTGCTGGGATCTACAAATACAGCAGAACAGGAACTCATACATTTTTGTCCACCCTCCTGTTCTGGCTCCAAGCATGTGGTTTGTGTCCCATCACTTTGGAGGCCACAAAACCTCTGACAGGAAGAAACTTTTATTAAAGCTTGTTGCTAACTATAAATGATACTACAACACAAAAAGAATTCTGATACAATACAAACAGAATTCTGATAAGTAAGGCATGCAATACTCTGCTTTTCTCTGTGCAGCACACTATGACAGACTTGGCCAAATACAAAATGAAGAAGTAAACTATACATTTAACTAATACCATCTTGACTAGCAGAAAGGTCTGAAAACTGCAATAACTCATCAGCACTTAGATTTTACCACCCAAATCTTTTGTGAATGCATTTCTAATGAATTAAAACATTGCCATCAATGTAAAAAACCAGCACCATCCTGGGAGGCTGTTATAAAACCAGAGACCAGATAGTTCTGTTCCTGTTCTGAGAAGTGTGCAGCACGTACCAAATGGACCTAACAAACTTATTTTAGTAAGTATTTGGGGCAAAATCAGATTACATCATATGTGTCTCCAAATCAGTAATGCTGTCGCAAAGCTGCTGGTGATTTTTATCTGCACACTCCTTGCTCTCCTTAGAATGACTTACAACATTTACATTTAAAGTGTAGACAGTATGACATTTAAAAGCAGGTGACTTGGCCAACCAAGCACCTTTGCAATACTTACAGTGCTGGAGAAAGACTTGCAGTGCTATTATGTGTATTGAGCTACAGACGAGTTATTGATCAAATGACTTGAAATGCTTTTCTAGCTTAAGACTTATTTGGATCTTCAGCATAGTTCAGTTTTAGAATTTTAGTCAATCCACCATCTACCTGATTCCAGTAGAAAACTTCCGGCAAAAACTTTTGTGGCTTTGGAAATTAAAAATGTCCCAGTATGACAGCCTGATTACATTCACATGGATATATCCAATGCTCTAGGAGACAAGGCACAGTTACCTACTTGAGGTGCACACAGCTTCTAGCCTAATAGGAAGGTATATTGACTGTCTCATCAATGTCTCATGTCTTCTCTGCAGTGCTCATTGAAGGTTAGAAAGCTGTTTGCCCTCTTTAAGCAAAAAAAAATTTGAAAATTAAGTATTAAAGTAACAACCATTTGTATGATGCCTCCTTTATCAACCCCAAAATCTCTTCTAAGCAATAAGACCATTTTGAGGTTTTCCCATTATTTTGAAATACACTATTAGACTAAGACACCTTACTAGTGCCTCTGGGAAAAAGTTAATGCTGAGACAATTTTTTATGGTTGGCCCTTCCTCACTGGAAGATTAATCTGTTTTTAAGACCATTTCTTTTACATTGTCCTCTTTCTTAAAAGATTTTCCCCATTTTCCTTGCCATTTTACCAGAAGTTTGCTAGGATTTTATTTCCTTTCACAGAAAAAAGACATCTTAACTGAGAAATTAAAAAAAAAAAAAAAAAGAAAGAAGATTCAGTGTAGAAACTATTATCATCATACAATAGAATTAAAGAGGGAAACATTCTTTATTTGTATGGCTATTTTACAGTTAATAATCTCATAACTCAAATTGGTTATGAAGTTCCATATGTTACCAGTTCTAAGGTTATGTCATGCAGACATTTCAGTCTGGTGGTACTCAAGCTGAAGGGGTTTTCACACTAGCTTTTAACAATCAGAGTTATCTGAACTGTTTAAGTGATGGCGAGTAAGCCTGACACACAGTTACTGGCTCATGACAAACTTCCCCACAGTCTTTCATTTTTGTTTTACAAACACTAATCAGATAAAGTAGAACCAATTTTATTATCCAATTTTATTGAAACAACCCAAAACAACCCTATCTCATAACTTAATAGCAGCTGTGAATGCAACATTTCCATCTTTGACAATGTTTAAGATGCCTTTCAAGTACTACTTCTCTTTTCAGGGTAGCATGCTTACACTTTGCTTCTAGCTTTTCAATCTTCCTTTTGTAGTACACTGTAGCAATCTGTGATCTCTGATGACACTGTCTGTGGTACAAAATTTGGCATTAGTCTGCCTCAGCAGCAGTGCATCAAACACTGATGGTTTCAGGACTAAGAGATAAAGGGCTCTTTCAATAGGGGGTATCTTTGTCACTTTCTCTTGCTTAAAAATAAAGCATCAGAAGTAGGCCCACCCCCACACATGGTGCATACAGTTTTATAAGTTTAGCAAATTAGCATAATTGACAAAAATCACCAATTAGGAGTACAAGCGCAGATGCAATTCCCTGGTTCAACCCTCTCTGAATCCTGTTCCCCACCCCTTAGATGGGACTAAACTTTGTTTATAAAAATGTGTCTTCAAGAGCTGTTTTTTGGCCTAGGTTCCCAGAAAGAACCAAGATAGGATTGGGGCCTTGTAATGTGCTTTGTCTTTCTGCATAAGGAAAAGGTAGGGAAAAGCAGTGGGAAAACTAGCCATGGGTACAACAATAGCCTACAGCGCTACAAATATATGTGTAAAAAATAAATATATAAAAGAAAAAAAAAGGCAAAAATCACTCGGCATCACAGCAGGGTCCCGGACTCCTTTTCTGCAAGGTATTCAACCAGTCAGCCCCCTAATTACACACTATTTTCCTTACTTCTGACTTTAAGATGTTAACAATGCCTACTATATAGTGAGAAAAATTAGTATCTGTAGGACCTGGAATATTCCATATAAACAGTACCTTGTTGTCCAGTGTCACCCAATTCAAGGAGCCCAAAAAGAACATGTAATATCTTTCCCAATAAGAGAAGTCTTGAAAAGGAAAGTAAGTTTTAAATCAATCAATGAGAGTAGCTAACTGAACACTAGAATTCTTTGCTGCCAGAAGCAGGCAGTAAAGACAGGGAAGTTTTATGTAGCTGTGAATGTAACAGCAAAACATCTCCTAAACAGACCCCACCTTTAGAAGGTAATTGCATATTTTACATATATGAAGTTGTTTTGAAGCTGATTTGCCAAGGTTTCCAGAACTGAAAGACAGCTTACTGTCAAATACATCTCTTAAAGAAAAAAAAACAAACCAGGAATGACACCACGAGGTTCACAAACTGCTCTTTTCTTTTTCCCTAAAATACAGGCATTGTCTTTTCAATGAATGCTGAATCAACTTTATTTATCAGAAGACAATTGCAGCTATAACATTAAACAACAGCCCATTGTCAATTTCACCAAAACGATGGTATAAGGATAAGACAATCAGGATGTCAAATGTCTTCCTCATCATTGCAACAGCTCAGAGTTGCTTTCTGTCACTAACAAGTTTGCTGCCGTAATACCACCTGCAATACAGGCTAGGCTATGCCTAAAACCCATTTAAATTCCTTCAAGTATACAACTCATCTGAAAAAATACAGGTGTAAAACATAAATCAGCACAAACTGGCAAAAATTACCCATGCATAAATGGCTCAAAAGAGACCAGAATCTCTACTCACCAGCATAATCCAGCACAGCTGCATATACTGAAGACAAAACACTGTTAGTCAGATCTTTTGTTCTGCTTCAACAAAACACAGAAACAAAAGCAGCAAAACTGCTATGGCACCTTTTCTTTTTCAATTACAGGGTGCCATAGTATTCCCTGGCACAATCAGATAGTTCTTGTGATGACAGTTGATCATTTGTCCACAATTTGCAGGCAACAAAACTACAGCCAACCTGTATCACTTAACATTGCACTTTTACACCCTATATTTATGAATTCCTGAAGGGGATTCTCAAAACACGCTTCATTCAACACAAAGAAAGCACTTAAACATGTAATGGTAATGATTTCCATCAAAGATAGTGGCTGGAAGGTATCAAAGCTATGTATCAAATACAATGTAATAAAGCTGAGTTACACACCTGTATCCAAAAGTCTTGGATTAAGATGAAAATCCTTAAGTCTAATGTTGTTTTTCCTGAATATACTCTGAATTTCAAAACTCATTAAAGCATACTTGATCAAAAAGCCAAACAAGAACCTAGATGCTTGAGAATAAATTTCTTTCTACTCAATTAACTCACCAAAGTGCACAAGACAATAAGTCCTTTTAATTTCAAAGAAGGAAATAGTTTATAAGTAGCTTTGCAGCAGAAAGCCTATATGCTAAATGGCAAATTGTAGTAAGGTGAGGCATGGGGTGGGTGGGTGATCAGAACAGTAGCTGCTGATAAAGAAGTGTGCTGGCAATTGGTAACAATGGGCTACTGCTTTAGATGCCAGATTTCCTAAAACACACGAGGAGTTGCTACGTATTTTGATACTGTAAGCAACTGCTGCTAGTTTTTGGAAAACAAAACAAAAGGAAGAACTGCAAGTTTGTGGAATATTGTTTACTGTCAATCAACACATCTTAACCAAAGTTTTCACAATACTCAAAGCTACATTTAAGTATACAATAATCTCAATCACAAAAAACAAGCAGAACAATTAAACTACATAAGGCCTTAGAAGCACAGTGTGTATTGTTGGAATATTATTTTGTTTACAATCAGGCTACATATAATTAAGTTTATTTTTCATAGTTTTATTCACACAAAATGCATTCAAGGGAAAGGCAACTTCAGTTTATTTCACAATGAGTTAATAGAAAAATGTCAATATTCTCTTCTTGCCACTCCTCCCACCACACCCAGGCCTGATTAGTAAAATTTCCATAAAATACTCAAAAACCAATAAACTTTTACACTAAACATCCAAAATTAAGCCTGATCAGACAACTGCAAAGTTCAAACTGTTTATTATAATGTCGGATAAACATCAAGGTTCTTCTTAATGACACATTGCGGCTCTAGACAATCAGTGTTTAAAACTACATGGTTCAAGAAGTCTTCTAGGTTTTAGAAATCTTACTGGTTTCAAAGAGGTATTTTGTGGCCTCAGTAGCAATCACGTGAATGATACTTGCATTACAATAATAACTTGTGGCATTATTTTGGCAAGATTAGGACTCCTGAGAACGTGAGTGGGTACATTTTATCATCCTGAAAGCTAAGGGACAACATGAGTACAAAATACCTAAAGTTAAACTAAGCAAAAAATAAATGAAAAATATGGGAAAATTTATCTATTTTGCCCCCCTCTTCCTATAACAGGGCATTGGTAATTTCCAGTGACTGTTTATTCTTATTACATACATTAGTATTTGCTCAAACTTCATGGCTATTACATTTTTACAGAACTACTGCTTAGAATTTTTTAATTACACCTGTGCAACAGAGTAAGTCACAGTACACTTTGAGGTGTTTAGAAAATATTTATAAACTTGTTTTTGATATGCTAAAGCACTTGGCAACACTTTTACAGCATTTGGTTTTATATAATTAAATTTTCTTACAGTACACCTTGTGATTTTTTTTCTTCACATCTAAGAAGAAAAAACCTCACACAAAGAAATATGAACTGCCAAGTCTGACTGCATGATCATATAATTCCAGTTTATAATGCTGGCATTAAAACCTTCATTAATTATGTTGACAAATCATTACCTGTACATTTAATGAAGGCAACCAAGATGATTTGAAAACACAACATTCAGGTTTTAAGTTACGTATTTATCAAGGTGTGCAGTTCTGCAGTGAAATGAAAAAAAATGTGTAAATATACAACAAAAGTTACAAGTTCACCAGTTCCTGTGACACAAACCGTTTTAATCTTTCAAGGTACTGTCCATAGAGTTCCACATCATTATGGCCTGCTCCTTCTACCCACAGTGGTTCTACAGGTCTCTGGCAACGCTCAAATAATGCTAGGCCATGTGAAAAGTCTATTACTTCATCTTCAGTTCCATGGATTATTAAGACAGGAGATGTTATTTTAGAAATTTTGTCAATGCTGTAAGGAAAAGATTATATCTATGAAAACAATGGCATAGTTCTGAAATACATGACAGCAATTTTCTTCAGTTAAGATCCACTTAGTTTTTCAGTCTTACAAAAATATATTGCAAAAGACTTTGTTCGCCGTTACCCAGACTAACAATTCACTGGATAGAACTACTTGCTAGAACTAGGGATTTACGTGTTAGATATAGGAAAATGAATTACTTGTTCACAGATATCCACTAAAATGATTGGAGATGCAAAGTGCCTAGAAGGTATATAAAGTTTCGTAGACTTCTTCAAATCAAATGTTCCTCTTTGATGTTATCCACTGATTTTTCTCCAACTGTTTTATTAAACATTTGAAAAAAAATTTCAGAGAATTTGCCAGACTACTTGTTTCTCTAGTAGAAAACTTCTGTAATAGAGAAAATGCATGCTAAGTAAAAAAAAAAAATCCTACAACTTACTTTGGGAATGCATCAAAGCAGTATGTCTTCTTTGTATCAGGAAAAGCTACTCGCATTCCTGAGGTCAGCGGAGAATGAAGAATTACAGCGGCACTTTCATACCTAGCGGCAAGATCCACAGATGGTACTGTGCCTATACTCTGGCCATATATAATCACATTTTCAGGGCGAATTCCATACCTAGAAAATTAAAAATGTTTAAAAAGTGGCACAGAAAGTGAAGCAGACAAAACCTAGAGAGCAAGGCAAAAAAAGCATTTCTGAAGACAAAAATTTTTGGAAGGGTATCAACTATGAAACAGGAGCTGGCAGAAGAATAAGCAAAGCAAGTGTGTTCTATGACATTCCTGACTAAAACATGCAATTATTTACTTTCTATTTGCAGTATTTTTTTTCCTTATGCCTGAATGATATTGAAATAATGATTTAATTTTTTAAATATGGATTTGTGAATGCAGTGTGACTTCTGTACTTGTTAAAAGTCTTTACTATTAACTCCAGTGGACCTACAGCAGAGAACTGGTTAGTGCCTGGTTATCACCAAATGAAGCATAATCAACCCTGCAAAAAATTGGTCAGCTTTACTCTTCTGTTACCTGATAAAACCTGCAAGCTGGTAACATTTTTTTATAAATTTAGTGAGACTTAAAGCATGCCCGTACTGACAGTGATCAGTATAATACTACTGATCATTCCATGCATTAGCCAAGAAGCTTGTTCTTATTGACCTAATCCATAAGCAAGACGGCCCAACAGGGAATACAGAATTGAAGTTAAAGCCTCCCTCCTAATAAGATGCAATTAACAGGGGTAAACAAAAGAAATATCTAGTTAACACACAAGTCCGTTTAATATATTTTTCGGCATTAGTGTGAATACAAAGAGCAATTGCTACCCAGGTTATACGGGAAAAGCCTCTAAGGAGAATGGTAATGTGGCCAAGAACAGTGCCTGGAACCGAAGTGAGCGGCTGATCCATTGCCCTGTAGTAACCAGGTACCCTTGGCACAGCTCAGATTGCAACAGTGTATCTATACTTGAGAAAGGAAGTATCTTGAATAGGAAGGGATACTACATTGCATTAAAAACAAAACGAAGAAAACCCCATACACAAAAAAACCCAAACCCAACAACAACTGCCTCCTCCAAAACCCAGCAAACAAACCAACTTCTCCCCATCACCTCCAAAAAAGGCCCAAAACCCCAAAACTAAACCAAAAAACCCAAACCCAAATCATTGTTCTCATACATTACTAAAAACTTATTCAACTTTTTAAGTAAGAGCAGCCTAGCCTAGTGTCACTGTGGAACAGCATGAGGTAAGTTTGATGTGTGCCACTACAACTAGTGTAGGAAAATCAAGTGAAAAATCAAGTGTAGGAAAGTGGACCTGTTACCTTGTCTACAATAAAGGCATGCATCTTTTCTGTCAACACTATATAACAACACCCAAACTCAAGAAGAAGTTATCAAATTAGTATATTTTGCATACCTCCAATAAAGTCAGGGGAGCAGAAGTAATGAAAGATTCTCCAGTATCTTATAAACATGGGTAAATAACTGAAAAGTAACTGTATGAGTAACCAAACACTAAAATCTGTAAAGTCTAAAAGACTCAAAATCAGGAACGATAGGAAAAAAGGTATTTCATGTGTACCAAGACATTTGAATTATCAACAAAAAAAATACCTCCCCCCAAATCCACAAGTACTTCTTAATAAGCCAGAAAAAACATCCCCTAAGTTGCATCAGTATATAATAAACAGTCAATAAAAAATATGTATACAGGATGATTTCAAGATTGTAATATTACTTAAATGTTACATATCAGTAGCAGAACTCATTAGGCACACCAACAGCTTGATAAATTGGGTTTAAAGCCCACTGTTCACATCTAACATTGGCTACTTCATTCATCTGTTTATTTAAATTGGGTTCTGATAGAGTGAAATGTAAAAGCTTTTAAAGCATTAGCACAGAGACAGTCTCTGTCTGACACAGGAGTCTTGCTACATCATGACTACTTAATTACTACCAGTGTTTCCTAGGAAGAGTTTCTAGTCATAATCAGATCATGATCAAATTAAGACTTCTAAAGCACTAAGTCTTGATCATCAGCCTGGAACTACTAGCAGGCCATCCACCTCACAACAGTTCTCAAAGAATAAGCAATTTCAAGCATTAACAAGATTTTCTCAAAATTCCAACACAAAAATACAATAAATTAAAGCTTTGAAACAAAAACCAAATCAAAGGTCTTTGCTATTTCTGCATCTCTTCTGAAACACCTGAGAACAGCTTAGCACCTATCCTTTTACAATTAATCTCCCAATTCACATCACGTTTGTCCATTCTGAAAGTACAGTATGGCTTTCCCTCCTTCCCACATAATCTGAACAAAACTTGCATTAATACCTGACACTTTGCATAACTAGTATGGCATGTGGTTTGCACAGCATATTATGATATAAGTTTTCAAATAATAAATCTTGCCAATTATCACACTTGCATTTCCTTGGATGTTGAGTTCTGTACGATACAGGCCATTGAACAGGAATTTAAAGAACAACTTAAAATGTACATTTGGGAACATATATTCTTCTCTTTCTCATTATTCTTTCCCCTATTTTTGTTCAAATTCTTTCAGCTTAAACATAGATAAATGATGGCTACAAAAAAATAAGCCAAGTAAAGCATTTATGATATCTGGATTAAAGTAATCCTTTCTCCATCACAGTCAAGTAGATTGCCTCACAGTGCCTGCCTGAAACTACATGTTTTGCAATCTGTAAATTAAAATAATGAGGTCAATAACCAGAAGTGGTGCTTCAAAGTAGACTTCTGAATATTCTGGCTTGAAGAAAAAGAAACCTAAATAATCAAACCCCTGCCTCCCAAATAACAAACTCCAAGAAGCTTGGAAAAGAGAGATCAACACCTGCTGTTTCCAGTCTTCCCTCTTCTCTTGAACAGGTGCAGCAGACAGGCACCCACCAAAGCAGCTCTCTCACTCTGCTCCACAGCTGTACAGAAAATTTAATGAAGGGCTCATGGGTTGAGACAAGGACTGGGAGAGATCCCTCATCAAATACCATCATGGGCAAAACCAGCCAGAAATAGAGATATTAAGTTAACCTATTACTAACAAAATCAGAGCAGGATAATTAGAAGTAAAAACAGACCTTAAAAACACCCTCCTTCCACCCCTCTCCTTCCCAGCTCTACTGCCTACCCCAGCAGCACAGGGAGACAGGGAATGGGGGTTATGGTCAGTTCATCGCATGTTGTTTCTCTTGCTGCTCAGGGTGAGGAGTCCTTCCCCTGGTCATCATGGGGTCTCTCTCATGCAAGACAGCGCTCCATGAACTTCTCTGATGCGAGTCCATCCCACAGGCAACAGTCCCCCTCAAACTGCTGCAACATGGGTCACCATTCCACAGGGTGCAGTCTTTCAAGGACAGGCTGCTCCAGTGTGGGCTCCTCTCTCCATGGGTCTCCCATGGAATCACAGCCTCCCTTCAGACATCCATTGCTCTGGTGTGGGGCTCTTTCCTGGGCTGTGGGTGGATTTCTGCATCCCCATGGATCTCCAAGGGCTGCAGGGGCACAGCTGCCTCACCATGGGCTGCAGGGGAATCTCAGCTCCAATGCCTGGAGCATCTCTTCCCCCTCCTTCTCCGATGACCCTGGTGTCTGGAGGGCTGTTTCCATCACACGTTCTCACTTTACTCTTCTCTGGCTGAAATTAGAACTGTACAATGATTGGTTTTTTTCCTCTTCTTCTTAAATATGTTATCCCAGAGGCACTGCCAACATTTCTGATTGGCCCAGCCTTGGCCAGCAGCACATTCATCTTTGGAACTGACACAAACTGGCTCTGCCAGACATGGAGGGAGCCTGTGGCCGGTAGAAGTCAGCCCCCCTGCTACCAAAGCTTGGCCATACAAGCCCAATACAACAGGCTCCTGAAACGTTTGGGAAAAAGAAAGAGCCCAACTATCCCTCTGTCACTATCTCTCAGAAGTATCACTTTACAATCTAAAACAGCAAAACTATTGTAAAGGTAACTGTTGTTAAGTTCCTACTCATAAAATTTGTCTATTCCTTTTGCTACTCATAAATGCCTGTTAAACTCCACAAAATTTTGTATCAAATTATCTGTTGACTACATACCTGTCTCCCAAAGGAGGAGTGTCAGATCAAGAGAAAAAGTGGCAGCAACATTGTTCTCTTAATCAGTGCCTCGTAAGTACAGGCCATTCTGAGGAAGGGGAACATGACATTTACAGAGCCATACACTTCAAGTAGTTCCTCTGGTTACAAGAGGTCAAAGACATGCAAAAACTGTCACTATCTTTGAAAGCTCATTATGTTGATAATAGAATTAATGTAAACACTGTTGTCTACTCAAGCAATCTTAGATAACTTGTGTCATCATATACAGACCTTCAGTGTGGGTGTGATGGTAATGGAGGGTGTTTTTATGTTTGGGGATTTTTTTAAGCCATAATCACCAAAAAGGACCTTCAAACAAAACCTTAAAAGTAGGTATGCATAGATGTACCTTCTCAGAGAAAGCACTGTTACCTGGGGACAAGCTATTCTGGGCAGAATCTGGTACAAAACCAGATAACTGGTACAAAACCAAAAATATTGTCTGCAGTTTAAAGGCTGGCTGAAACATCTTTCTCTTTCCCAAAACAATTGAGATTTCATTCCTTTCAACACCCGATTTCATCCTTTATGTTCACACACTTAAAGGCTAGCTGTCTGGAAATCAGATGGAATTTAAAGAGCAGTTGTGACATAGAACCTGTGTTCACATAAGCTTTCTGACATGCTCACAGAGTATCTGCGCACCCCGAATTTCTGCCTCATCACCATGCTAAAGGCACAGGCTGATGTTACTGCAAACCTAAGCTATTGGCAAACAGAAAAGAACCACTTTCCTATTTGCAGCTCTAGCAACGAGTTCCCCCTCATTAGTTGAAGAAACTCAAGTTAGTTGAAGAAACTAAATAAATCTTGTCTGGAAGTAGCGGTGCAACTACTTTCATGCTCCTTTTTGCTGTCTGTCTTCAGGGACAGGCAAGAAACAGCATGCCACTGGTGGGCTGAGGAAGGAGCCAATAAGTTGTAACTGTCCCATCAGACCACTGCCTGGAACCAGGGCCCAAGCTAAAACTAATGAAGCCAGTATCCCTTTCTGTGGCCCTACATATGCTGACCAGATATAGATGGTTTCCTGTAAAAGAGGCAACCCTAAACACTCCTGGCCTAATCGTTTCAGCTTCTGGTAGGAAAAGAACTGCTAAACAGCTAAACTGCTAAATATTCTTTTTTTCCCTTTGTGATGAACTTCATGTGATTTAGCAGAAACTCTTTCACCATTTCCTTGATATTTCTTTGTTACAAGACCTTTTCTGCACTTTACTAAACACTTACCTTAGTGGTGGTCCACCTTTTCTCTGACCCTCCACTTTCTTTTTTTTCTCTTCATGGCATTGTAGAACAGTTTGGGTTGGAACGTGATATAGACCAGATCCCTGACATAAGGAGGTAATATTTCACTGAATCAAGTTGCTCAAAGTGCTGTCTGACCTTTCCTTGAACACTTTAATTGGATATACTTCACTTATTTTGGATATTCACCTTATTTTATATTTTCACTGGATATATATCACATTACCATGAAGTGCAATACGCAAACTGCAAAATGCATGTCTGGCTGTAACAAGGTAGGTAGAGTTTTATTGTTTCTTTGGTTTTTTTCTTCGTTTTTTTTTTTTCTTTAACTCCAGTTACCTTTAAGAAACAAAACCAGCAGAAAATACCATGCTACACTGTCCAGCTTTTAAAAAATACCTGCCATTTTGATCAGGATATACATAGGGGAGAAGGAAAATAATTTATTTTTTACTTCTGAACTATGGCTCTTAATCTAGAGGATTTGATTTACAATAATGAAATAAAGTATTGATAAAATCAACCTTAAAAGGGTACATTTTCCATAGTAGCTTTTCAGGCTTACACAAGTAAAGAGCTGCTAGATACTCCACAGAAGCTACGGTTTGCGAAGCTACTGCAACATACATTTAGAAAACCAACACAGCACTTGGGGCACATGAAACAAGGGGGAACATCCTGAGGGAATTTTCAGTGCACATTCAGAATCTTTTGTCATCATGGACATAACACATGAAATTACAGCTGCAAGTTGCAGAACATGAAAGGCATGAACATTATTCACGCCTTAACTACCAATATTCCAGGCCATGAAAAAAATTTAGGAGCATACAGCTCTTCCTCAACTGATATGCACATTCTCCTTCTTGTGTATACAATATTTTACAGGGGGAGAAGAAAAAAGGAACTATGTTTTATGAGAGGCAAGCCCATTGCTCACACAGTAATCAACAAACTGCACCTTCTCTGCCTCTCTCATGACAGTTTGGCCTTTTCTAAACTTTAAAATGCTACCAATACACTTGTTCTATTGTCAAGATTTTTCTTCCATGATAATTGAGCTACTTTTCCCTAATTCAAATAAAACCTCCATTTCTCTCCAAATGTACGAAGTTAGGGTACCTCAACTTCTAGTTGAGCCTCCCCACCCACTTCTGAATGAAAAAAAGTAATTTGTGAATTGTCAAATGAACACTTTTGGCCAACATCCAAACAGATTCAATAGTATTCCTATACCTGGCTGTTCAAATTATGGACATTCTGTCCACTGTGACACATCATCTGATGGTGAGATTTACCCTTCAATTTTTCAATTACTATACAGTCTATGATAACCAACAATGAAAGGGCTGTTTGGCTTCTTACAGGTAAATCTGGTCATGAGGCAATTCTGGCAAGTCTTCAGAGGTTTCTGAATGAGCGCCACTTGCCCTGCATTTGCCTGGGGCTGGTTAAACCTTTCCACCCTTGCTAGGGTGTCATCAAAGGCCTTCAGAGACCAGAGAGCAGAAAATAGGCGTATCCCAAAATGACTCCTGGTATTTCAACACTTGGTAGCTATGACAATCAGAAAAAGAATGTCCTCACTTGCAGCTTTTATGCACATGAATATGCAATAATGTACGACTTTTCCAAACCTGATGAAGGTAGTGAATCACACTACCTTCTTTCATGGCCATCATCCACACACGTAGTAGCTACTGCTTCCTATTAAAATACTCAAAGGTGGTAACAATAGGGACACAACTCAGCATCTACATCTGCTGTTTACCTGTTCTGATCAGCTGCCAAACTAGCTTTCTATTTACTTACATGAGTGTTAACATTCACAGCAAAATCCCATCATCACCCTCAGTATGAGTTCCAGACTATTTCACTCCAGGTGTCCAGTCTCCCCTGGACAGCTGTGCTGATTTACTCATAAGTGAGTATGTGGATTGTCTTTCCAAGACACAAAACCTAAGATTCTAGCAAGTCTTCACCACAAGTGGTTTTGTTGACTGTACAATTAAGTCCGCATCAGCATTTCAATTACCCCAGAAACACCGTTTAAGTGCTGGGTTCTACGATTCCATTTTTCAGAACACGGAATGCAGGGAGCTATGGGAAACTGATCAGTCTCCAAAGGTAACTTCTCCATTCTTTTCTTCATCATATCACAAATTGTGAGGCACAGTTTAAAAGTCTAGGGTCCCTTTCTCATCTCATCAACAAGAATTTCCAAGGAGTTATAGCTATACTCACATTTATCCTACAAACAATCCATTGAATTAATTTGTTTTTGCAGAATTAGTTATAAATGTTAAAGATGGTGCCAGTACAAAACTGACAGAACAGTTTATGCTATGAAAGTGAATCAAGGCTGCAGCAAAAGCTCAAAGGCTCTCTTCTGGTCCACGTATGTATTTTAACACAGCTGAGCACTGTCTCAGGGCTCAAGAGAATACCATGGCTGGATAACCAAACTGTGAGCCAGTATATCCAGTCATGAACTTCTCCCTGATACATCCAGCACTCAGATACAAGGATGAGACCAGGTCTGCCAGTTGGAAAGCTGTTCTAAGTACTACAAGTGTAACTAGTAACATGAACCTCTTTTTCAGAAGCAGACCAAACCCAGTTCATGTGTGAAATTCACAAGTTGGGCAGACCAATGCAAATTTTATACACTCTACAGAATTTCCTGATTTCTATAGGAAATGAAGTAATTAAAAAAAAGGCAGACAAAAAAAGTGACTGAGGTGAGGTCATTCTTGAACATAAGAATATCTTCTAAGATATATTTAGATGTCCCCCCAACAATGTCTGCTCGCAAAAGAGCACACTTAGATGGGACATTACAACCATAAAATAGTTTGGGTTGAAAGGGACCTTTAAAGACCTCGTAATTCCACCTTCCCTGCTAAGGGCAGGGATAGCTTCTACTAGAACTATTTGCTGAAAGCTCCATTCAACCTGGCCTTGGAACACTTCCGGGGATGGAGAAGTTGCCCACAATTTCTCTGGGCAACCTGTTCTTCTCCTGGCAACTTCTCTGGGCAGCACTGCTCCAGTGCCTCATTGCCATCACAGGAAAAGAATTTCTTTCTTATATGTAATCTCAATCTACTCTCTTTCAGTTTAAAGCCATTAGCCCGTGTCTAATCAATTATGAACAATCTTATTTGTTTAGAGAAAGTACACTTCATTTCTTAAGAGTCAAGGTGAGAATTCAAACTGAAATTACATTTCCTTGTAGGTTTTCTATTCAGACATTCATTATGAGAAAGAAGAGACAATAATTACAACTTAGTTTATAAAACAGAGCCTGTAAACTGACAAAGTATTATGTTTCACCATCTAGTTCTCTTCCATTTTCTGTTACATTTAAATAACTCAGACTGTCTTCCACATTGTTCACAAACCACATCATGCTTTTGGTCAATGTTACTGGGTATTCCACTGAGTAGCTAACTTCCAGATCACCTACCAGCTGCAAACCAGCTAAGAGTGCACCTGTTGCAGCTCTTGGCTTATGAACAGTCATATCTCAACTTTCCACTGTAATAAAAATAAACACTGAAAAGCTAAGCTAACAACATAGTAGGCATGTTTTTCAATAGATGAGGCCGAAAACCTCAACCACAGGTTGGTTCATTCAACCCTGTGGTTGAATAAGGTTTATGATAACAAGCTTTTCCCCTATTTAATACATGGATAAAATATGCTTCTTTGAAAAGAAGTATCATACTGTTGTTGTAATGTAAAAGGAATGCAAGGTTATATGTATTTAAAACACTGAAAAGTGATAATCTGCTCATTAATACTAAATTGATGAAGTTCTAAACTCACTGTGACAACTACCAGGATCCAGGATTTAGAGTCCACATGTCCCTGATACCATAATTATTAAACAGGATGCTCAAGTTGCAATAACCAAGCCATAACAACATGCTTCAGGTTTTTACAACCTTTTGGTGTAAAATACACAATGTGTTGGGATTTTTCTGGCGAGCAGTTATGATTGCATACTATTTAAAAAAATTTTTTTTTGTAGTTTGGGTATTTGTAACACAAGAATATTGATCTAAATGGAACAAATTACTGTGAAAAATGCTCTCAAATTAGAGAAACTGCACTTATTTTGTGCAGGATTCTATAGGATTCTCACCTGCATCAGTGAATGCATTCACAGTCTTTCATCTTGCTATTTTATCTCCCACAAAACCAGAGGCTTAGAACACCAAAATTGCTGAAATAACATCCTTCCATTTGCATTTTTTTCTTGCCCATTTTTATTCTGCTTGAGTTAACATCACTGCTCCAAATTCCTCTGGTTTTGTTCCCACAATGACATATTTACACAGATCCATTACAACCTCTCCCACACATTATATTTTGTGAAGATAGCTTTCTATATAAAGCAAAAAGATGTTTCTGTCTTTGGAAATGCTGTAGCTGCTAGCTGGAATTCTGAAACAATGGTGACTTCAACACCATACAGAAATAGTCTCACCAAGTTTTCTCGTACCAGCTTTTACTCTGCCCCTCCCTACAAAAAAAGTAGGTGATGGAAATTATCTGAAGAAACAACCTTCATTTTCTCATATGCACATCACAACAATGTTACACAATCAGTTACTGGGGTATCAATTATTATAGATTTTTCCCACCTTTTGAATTTTTGCAGCTGAGAAGATTCCAAACTATGACAATAAGGATGATCCTCTAATCATTCAAGATCAAATCACAGCTTATTAAATTTAATTCCATTTCAATTTTTCCAGTATATAAGTACTATACACTGATCCTGCTTAATACTGACAATGCCTTCAGCACAAGGCACCACCAGTCAGCTTGGATATGAATCCACTAATTCTAAAACACAGCACTGCTGTTTCAACTACTCTTGCACATGAAGTAAACCATTTGACAAGCATGCTGTAGAAGAAAAATGGCAACTAATGTCTTACCTTGTTCTAAGAGCCACCCAAGCAGCATCAATGTCAGCATACAGGTTCTTCTCTGTTGGCTTTCCAGAACTTGCACCATACCCAGAATAATCATATGAGAATATGTTGCAATTAACCCGTGAACCCAGTCCTATATAAAAGCTGCTCATCTGACCCAGGTCAACAGCATTTCCATGTGAGAAGAGCAAAGTATACTTGGCATTAGGTGAGCAGCGCACAAACATACAGGCAATCCTGTTGCCTTTACTTGTTCTAGTCATGAAGCACTCAATGGCATCTTTTTCTCTAGAAGAGTATTGCCAGTCCGCTCGCTCTGAGAGATGTAAAGTCCAGCGACTACCACTCTCATCACACATCAGTGTGTACGTGGGATCAGGAGGTAAGAATGCCAGCTTGGAGGCAATTTTCCCTGGGCATGGTGGACAACAGAACAGGCAACACAGTTCACTAAAGGAAAGATTATTCATCTTCTGTCTGAAACAGGAAGAGAGAATGGTATCAGTTTCCTGGTACAATCTGGGTTAAAAAACCCCAACTTAATAAAAAAATGTAAACATAACATCTCTGGAAAATAATACATAATTTTTGAACGTTTAACAAAATAAAGACTTAAATACATATATGCATATTTTCATATAATATCTAGTTTGGTATTATTAGTTACTTCACAATGAGTATATTATTAAAGAGGAGTTATAACACCGAAGTCCTGACTGATGTCAAAAGTAAAATATGATTACCCAGGGAAAGAACAAGCATGAGTTTTGGAATTTCTTTGGAGGAAATTAACTTCCTCATCTTAAGATATTAAGGAAAGCGTTCTTCCCATTGACAAATACATATGTTATAAAGAATAATTAAAATATGTTGCAGAGTTGCAGTATCCTAAGGCTATGCAGATTTCTGCAGCTAAAAATCACTACAGCATTTCCTAAATACAGAGGTATGGGCCTGCAATCATGAGGTACGGGCCCCTGCAAGTACTATGAGAACTATGAAAGGTGCGTGAAGATCAAAACTTAAAAGACAAAACAAGATGATGCTTCTGGCTGAGCAAACACTGCAGAGCTTTTGCACCCTAAAATGTAGCCATAACCTTATCTTTGCTTCTCATAACTTGCTGATATGTTTCCAAAACCTCCAAGAAATTCTTAGCTGTATTGCACATAGGAATTGGGATTGTAGTAATGACAAAACTGGGGGTTTTTTTTCATGCTTTGAGAAACACATCCCAAACTAAATGCTCTATCACAGATATTTGTTAAAGCAATATAATCTATCGTACCAATTCAAAGCATTGGTTTTAACAGTGGGGGAGGAGGAAAAAAAAAGTAAGCACACCTACACCTAAAGCAAGCTAGGTAAAGACACAATTGCCTTTAAAGCAGATACTGTGTTCTCTTAATTTAGAGCAGGGAGAAGGGATTGGGGGAAAAATCCTTTGTCACAGCAATACTTTTTCTCAGAGATAAGAAGAGCAACAAAATTTGACAAGTACCATGCTGGAAACCAGCACACCAAAGATAGGCATTTACACTACTTTCCTTGTGTTAAGGCATCTGACATTTCATCTTAACTTAAACAACTTTTTCATACCAAATCTATCTGCAGGTCTCAAGTTCATCTCCTGACAGTTCCCTGTGAATATAAACCCTTTCACGGTTCCACATACGGGCTTCGACTCAAGCTACAAAAAAAGCAGATTTCAGTTGTCTACAGTACCATGCTGTTCCAGAAGTATTTGGGTCATCCAACAACAAAATCTTACTGCTAACTATTATGATACCTAACAATATTTAGACATTTGAAATTTTGTCCTTAAATATGTACAGAAGCATAGTTTTAATGTGTAAATTTCTTTTTAAAAAAGCTTCAAGGGCACTGCTGCCCTTGAACACTTTAACATATATCATAGAACAATTACCTGTATTTTGGATGTGTGAATGGTCTGTTCCTGGTGGTACAGTATGAATGCATACTGCATAGAATGTTACATGGAGCATGCTTTTAGAACAGCAAAAACAGGCACAGTGAGACAGTCTGACAAACAGCATGAGCATTCTTGGAATACTACAAAAAAAAAAAAAAAAAAGGGAAAAAAAAAAAAGGGCTGCAAAACCAAAAGGTGGGATATCAACACTACCAGTTTGTAGGAAAGGGCAGGAAGTACTGATCAGCTCCCATAAAAAGGTAGATAGGCTCTTAAAGAAGGTCCTGAACTAAAGACCATATTCCTGCCAGTTGAAATAACAATAATCTTGTGTATTGGGAAAATTAGTCACTCAAATTTGGAATAGCTCATCACTGTCAGATGAGTTTATGTGAACATTAAGTTTCATTTAGACCCATAAGTCAGGAAAAGTGGAAGGAGTCTATGAAGGAAGTCTGTGTATTAGCAAAAGGTTTGGCCTGTCTTAAGCATAGTAAAAATGATATTGTTTTTGGGAGCAGGGGGATGTTTGTTCCCTCTTTACCTCTCTTATAGTTATGAGCACCAAAGAAGCAGCTTCTTTCACCTCTACTTAGTAAGTTCATGTTCACAGTCCAACAAAGCTCCTGTGATTCTCCATCCTTTTTTTCCCAGTACTTACGACCCAATACTCAAAACCACTTATATTTCTATCAGAAACTATTAAATGGATCTGTTCCAAGTGAGTTTTCCCACCTTTTCAGAAATGCTGAAGGCAAAGTTAGATAGTATACTTTCTTCTAAGGTGGGGTTAATCAGTTTTTTGTGAAAAATTTAAAAGAATATGTACCTCCAAAAGTGAGATATAAATAGTTAGTTCTGCCCAGGAACAGCAGATTGTACTCTATACCAGCATAAAACAATAGCTACAGAATTTCTTATTTCTTCCCAATCCACTTGTCAGAAAGAATTAGAACAGGAATTTACATTATCTGTAAGTATAAACAGCCCAGCAACACTACAAATATGATCTCACTCAAATTTGCTATTTGTCAAAGTAATTTCAGAAGAAATTGGAAGCTGGCCTGTGGGATTCATGCACAGGGCAGTACTGTAGTAAACCACAGTGAATCAGCTGATGTGGTGGTACTGTCCCCCAAGATAGCTTAAATGTGCTAAAAATGGGTTGTCACCAGATACAGCAAATGACATGCTAAGGACCACACATGAAGTGTTACTCCTCTCCTGTGCTAGACTAATGCAGGCTTTATATATTGATCTTTTAATGCAATGGAAAATATGCCTGCTGAAACTAAAGATTCTGATTCTGGAGTCATTCTCCAACTAAATCATAGACAGCAACAACTTTTTCCTTTAAAACAAATACATGCTACTTTTTTCACTCAGAAGACCCAAGAAAAACAGCGGGTCACTAACTGAGCCAATTTCACACAAAACTCCTACTGAACTTCCACAGGAGAATAGTTCCAACTAAATGCAAACAACGTTTCTATTATGCTGGAATGGTTTGTCATTCACTGTGATGGATTGTATTCACATGAGTGTGTGAATAGGCTGGATGTGTGCTTTATCTGGATTCTTAGTGAAGCTGAGGCAAAACCAACTCTGACCACAGATTACCTTAAGCATATGGCTCCACAAGTACAGATGAGTAACTTTAATGGGACTCATTTGACTAAGACATTTTGTGAATACCTAAGGTATAGTCTAACACCTTCTGAGCACATATGATGTAAATCTCTGTGCTCATTACAGCATCATCAGATTCTGAGATCAACACATCCCAACAACACAACTATCTCACCTTCTAATTAACATTTCAGTAGTAATAAAAATGCCAGTGCTGTTCTGCAAACACAGTTCCTACAGCTGGTAAAAGATACTAACAACGAAAAGAATACAATAAAGAAATATACATCCCCTTTAAAATTATACTGCACTTTCCATAGTAATTAAGTATGAAAATTCTGTGGAAGAAACTGCAGAAAACTCTACTATTGCAGAAATAGAGGCTAAGAAATACAACAGACTCAAGCTGTATCCCTTACCCCTTCTGGGATAGCTTTAAAAAGGAAGGCCTGAGCATTTTATCAATTTTATCTCTTTAACTCTCTTATGAATAAAGACCTAACATATAAAACTACAAATGTAAAACTGCCCACAGGCAGAGATTTAAATTCATTATTTGGCAATTAGCCTTCTCATAAAGGCTGACAGAAGGGGGAAAATGTCTATTCAATCTTAAAGCACACCTCAAGTACTTATCTTGTGATTCCTAGGATAACACAAATGTTTTTTTTTCATATAAGCAATTATTCCTGTCCTCCTATCTCTGTATATCATAACAAGAAAGTGGAACCTATTACTCACACCTCTAAGTACTTCACTATGTATTAGTCTCAAAAGCAGCCCAACCCTTGCGAACACTTATCTAGAAATCTTGTATTTACATTAAATATAAATTATTCTAATTGTATATTTAAATTAAATTGCCTATTTTGTATAAACTATTCACAAGAACAAAGTCAAACCCATAAATATAGCTGCTGGTTTGGAACTTTAAGTTTGGCAATTAGCCTTCTCATAAAGGCTGACAGAAGGGGGAAAATGTCTATTCAATCTTAAAGCACACCTCAAGTACTTATCTTGTGATTCCTAGGATAACACAAATGTAGTTTTTTCATATAAGCAATTATTCCTGTCCTCCTATCTCTGTATATCATAACAAGAAAGTGGAACCTATTACTCACACCTCTAAGTACTTCACTATGTATTAGTCTCAAAAGCAGCCCAACCCTTGCGAACACTTATCTAGAAATCTTGTATTTACATTAAATATAAATTATTCTAATTGTATATTTAAATTAAATTGCCTATTTTGTATAAACTATTCACAAGAACAAAGTCAAACCCATAAATATAGCTGCTAGTTTGGAACTTTAAGTGTTGTTCAAACCATAATGGGCAAGATATTAAAATTGTTCAGGTTTTTTTTGTTTGGTTGCTGTTTGTGTGTATTTTGGTTGTGGGTCTGTTGTTTGATTGGGTTTTTTTTTCCATCTTTACTGTTCATTATATACTACTGAAACAAGAAATTCTAAAGCATTTTCCCTTCCCTTTCATTGAACACAATACAATGAAAACTTGAGTTCAATCCACTATTGAAGTACCCATATTTATTTCAACACCTGTGTTATATTAAAAATGGAACAGAAGGATATGAACATCTCTTAACTAGTACAGCTAAAGCAACAAAACGTTTAGTGAAAAAAGTATCAGTATCTGATTAAGTATCACATAAAAGGATTATGAAAATATTAAGAAAGAATACACACTAAGTCCAGAAAACAACACAAAGGAAGTCTATCCAATTATGAAAAAAGCTATACCAAGAAATACTGTGAAATAACTATTCAAGGTAGTTTTCAAAGAACAAAGCATGCTACATGAAAACAGAGGAGTCTGATGGAACCAAAACTACACTTTGGTTAATTCGATTCTAAACAAACACTGCTGCTAGTCTCATAAATTCTAGCTATCTAAACTTACATAGAGAGATATTATTTGTCCTCTGCTGGTTACTTTGTATATATCAAAACCTAATGTCACAGCTGAAAAAAGAAAGGGAATACAGGAAACACTAGCTGAAAAATCCAGACACGCCTTATCACCTGAAGAACAAACTAAACCTCTAAATGTTCCAGATAGACAACTGCAGGATTAAGTCGATTACATAATGCCTTGCATGCTTCAAGCAAGACAGTGATCCCAGGACCTGCTCTGCTAAAACCATTCGCCGGTGACCGGCGCGGAAGCCCCGCTGTGTTTCGGCTGCCCCAGCCCGGTGTCCCAGCGCGCAGGTCGGCCGGACACCAGCACCGAGCTCCGCCCTCAACACCGCTCTGCGTTCAGGCGGTTCTGATTTCCGCAGTCATGAACTTTCCTAGTTAATTACTGACCAAGTACTTTAGATTTTTATATTAATACCTGAGAACAATGTTGAGGCCAGCGTCACTCCCACCCTCAAAGAGCAGAAGGTGAAGGAATACATTTAACCAGACTGGCGGGAACTAAATTAACTCCTCAGGTGTCTGAGTCTGAAAAGGGCTTCGCCGAAGTCCACAGCAGTGACTCAAAGGCACTGCTTAGAGCCGCGAAAAGCCAGACTTTAACAGCCGTGTTACAAGTCAGGGGGCCCGTTTCCAACAACGGAGTCCAGGGCAAGACCACGGAGACGGGAGCGCCGGGACAGATCGCCCACAGCACCGGGGCACCGCGAGGCAGGCGA
>NW_008238433.1:982751-986271 GCF_000691975.1 Corvus brachyrhynchos
GATACCGAGGTACCGTTTTACTGATGGAGATACCGGGTCCTCCCACACCAGACACAGTGCTGCTAAGGGAGAATCGTTACAAGACATTTCAGTCAGTTGTCACTGAGCAAATGTGTAGTGTGAAACTTAAATCATACTTATGACCTGAAAGGACCTAGTTAAGCCAAAGAATTATTAAGAGGAAGACTGAAATAAAGCACTTACATTTGTGCAGTGAGTGCAGTAATTAAATGTACCATGGCGCATTATCCATATGACTTCTTGAAAGGTGTTTGGTCTTCTCAAGGTTTGGGACTAGTGGTCATAACTCAGGCATCTTGAGGTATTGAGAGTTTAGTTTGAACATCTTCCCCCCATCACACATATAAATGTCCAGCTTCAATTTGCATACTTTTGAGACAACTTTCATGTGTACTTTAATTTCTTTTAAAAAAAGAGGGGCTCTCCTGATTAGTTAGATAGAAGGGTGCCTTCAGCTAGTCTATTGGCACTTCTGCTACTAATGTTATCATCTTCACTGTTATTTCAGAAGACTCTTGTCTTTTTTGGTTCTAAGGAAGGGAAGGGAAATGGTCTACAATATATTCTTGAAACACGCTCTGTGCTTGTAGTTTTGGTAACATAATACTGGGAAAGGGTTGAAGAACACGCAGTGTGTCTGAGCCGTAACACCACCAAAGTGGGATGTTTCATCTTGCAGGCTAAACTGAGAAGGTGAATAAGACAAAAGAGAAGATGAACAATCTAGGAGAGCTTATCTGATGCTATTTCTGTCATATCAATATCCGTTTAACTGAACCTGCTTGGGTTGTCAAAAAGAGCTGGGAAGAGGGGAACATAGTAGTAAGTTAAAGCCTTGATGCCAAAGAGGGAGGTTTGGGCTTTTTCTGAGTTTGTTTTGGTTGGTTTTTTTAGTTGTTGTAGGACTGGTTCTGCAGGTTGAACAGGCTGCTTTCCTAGGAGTCTAAGCAGTGACAATATTATTTGTTGTGTGAGTCACTGCATGACCTCTGATAGGAGAGTATTTTCTGTCTGGGTACAAACATACACACACAAAAATATCCTAGAGAGTTGGTCTATCAGAAAAGTTTTCAAAGAGAAGCTGAATCCTGGTATCAGTTTTGTAACTGAAATAATCACTTTAATACCTACATGGCTGTTTTTCTGTTTTTCTTCTCTTGAAAAATATTTTATGTCCTGTAGAACTGGCTACACAATATCATGCACTCAAATAATTATATATATTTTTTAATGTAGCCAGGGTTTGCTGTGGACATCTACTTGTCTCTTTTTTCTTTCCATTTCAAGTAAATGATTTCTCTTCTCTATGCCTGCCAGTTCATGGAGAGGGCTGAGCGTGTGGAAGAAGCATCCTGAAGAACGCACTTCCTATTCTGGGGTTAGATAATGTGTGGTAAGGGGAAGGATACATTCCTTTTTCATGTGGCATACTGTCATGTAAAAATTCAAGTCCTAAGGTATCGTCGTATTTTTGGCATGATATTCCCCAATTCAGTGTTCCCACTGAAACTCTAAACCATGCACCACTCACTCACTCACTCACCCCTCCCCCTGCCTCTCTCCCTGAATAGCCCTGGAGAGGAGAATTGGAGGCACAAAAGGCAAAGATCACAGGTTCAAATAGGGACAATTTACTGGAAAGAACAAATGAAATAAGAAAATGAACAGTAACAGCAACAAAGCAATGACAATGTAGAAGAGATGATTCACACACAAGTGCTCACTGTGTGGGACCGATGGCCTGGTGGTACCAGACCACACCATGCTGTGTCACCTGGAAGGGACCCCTACCCCCATTTCTGGAAAATGATGTAAGGTGGTGTAGAGTAACCTTTGTGTCCTAGCCCTGACCCTCCTGGATCCTGGAAAAATTAACCCTGGCTTGGCCAGAACCAGGACAGGGATACACAGGGGTCATTATAATGATGACTAGCCCCATTTGTGCTGTCTGTGAAATTTGTAAAGAAGTTAGACTAGCAAAGATAAAGTGGTGATCAATGTCATTGTTTAGATATGGACTATGCTAAATGTTGACAGTTTTGCATCTCTGTCTTTTGTACTCCTGGATGATCAGATGTGTCATGGATGTTCAAGGTGTGATGAGGAAAAGGAAGAAATAGTAGAAATTCTATCACAGGACTGATACAGGTGTGGGGCTTACTCCTTTCTACCTCTCATTAGCTCAGTAGATCAAAAGAATGCTTAAATCTCCTCAAAGAGAGTGGCTCTCCTGTAAATCACTGTTAGACATATGGGGGTATTTGTATTTGCCCTGTCTACTGTTGTACACTCTCCAATGCAATACTATCTTGAAAGGCTGCAAAATGCTTATCAGCTTAAAATTTGGATCCTGCTGCTATTGTGCACTGCATTAGCAATGTTGATTATTTACTACAAGAGCTTCAGGTTGTACAGTGGGTGGAGTTGAGGTAGTTAATTATGGTGTTATTGCTGTTTCTCTCAGTGAAACAGTGCAGAGAAAATTGATCTAACAGTATTTTGACTTTTCTCTGCTGGCAGTCATTATCCAGTTGGTTTGTGGTTTTTTGAAATGTTTTATGCTCTTTATCTGACACTGACCGTGTCATCCATTTTCTAATCTTAAAGGCTACAGATCTGATTACTTGCAGAACATGCTAGAAGATCCATCTCTCTTTCCTCTAATGATCAGTCTTTACTACAACATTACCACAGCATAGCTCTGAGATAGGCTTGTTGAGGTGAAACATCCTTGCAACAAAGTACCATGCCTCTCTACTGTATTTGGAAAGCAGCCTACAACAATGCTGGAAAAGTTTGCGTCTTAGGATGACCTGAAGAAGGAATAGCCAGGACAGGGTAAGACACTGTCTTGTTAGTTATTGAATCTTGGAATTTGTTGATGGGTGTTTGCATTACATGGTATATTCCAGAATAGCTCTTTGCAGCACCAAGCTGAGGACTATACATTATGTTGTATGAATATACATTTTATGTAAAGTATATTACATAAGTCATCATGGAAGCTGCAGTAATTCTAGAAATGAAAGCAAATATCATTCAATGAGAACATTTAGAATTCCATACTAATAAGATGGTAAACCACAAAGTGATTCACATTTACACTAAAATTACTGTTTTGTTTCTCCGTTTCTTTATTTTCATTAAGTACACCCAAGATGATAATCCACATTTCCCTAAATTTCAGGGGTTATTAACTGTGAACCTCAGCTTTACCACAGTGTTGATGTCAGTTACTTTTTCAGCTGGGTGCCTGAATAAATCACTTGTTTTAGTGGAAACACTGGTTGAGACTGTGGGAAAACACTGGGAACAGAACAGCTGAATATAGAGCTTGAACGCTGAGTCAATAATCATGTTTTGAAGCACAGAAGGGAGATAAAGATAAACCGGTGGCCAACTGGAATTGTTAGATAACCATATTGCAGTTTTTTTAGATTATGTTCTTGCTGCAGCATAGAGTAGCTTGGTAGGCTGAAGTCTGCTCTCTAGCCACTCC
>NW_008238433.1:986293-1016626 GCF_000691975.1 Corvus brachyrhynchos
TAGGGAAAATAGCAAATATAACATCTGCTCTGGACTCTAACCCAACTCTGGAGGTGGGGCAGAGAGTGAGAGAAAGAATGTGTGCGTAGGTGCAGGAGATGTGTCTGGTGTGTGTGTGTTTATGTGTCTTTGTGTATTTTCCATTCTTTCTGGGGGAGATGGTGAGAGTCCTTTCAGTGCTCTCTTAAATGCTATCCATATGTTGCTTAAATTTTTAAACAGACTTGATGAGAAAATATCTGTAGAAAAAGGAATTTCAAGTAATACTGATACAATATGTGAGCAAGTGAAGCTCTTGGGGGGGACAATTTCAGCCTGTGAAATGTGTATTAGAACCCTGAAATTTGGCATCTGGTAGCTCAGTTTCGTATTTGTCCATTTGCACTGACCTTCTGTAGCTGCTTTACAGTCATGTGCTGGAGATCCTGTGGAGTTTTGTTTTTCTGAGAAGTTAGTTGTTCAGAAATCCTGCATTCGTCCATGTGCTGCATTCATCCATGTGCTGCATTCATCCTTGCTGATTGAAGCAGTGTCACCTGTGTTTCTGTTTCTAAACAAGGAAGTTTATGTGTGGCATTAACATTACACTCATTTACAGCAGAATAGACCACTGATATGTGCTCAGTAGCAGGAATCTGCTTTCAATAGAGGAAATCAAAATACCCATAGGTTCACGTGTAATTAGAAGCTTACAAACAGATGGCGAAGCTTCTTTGAAGCCCTGTCATTACGTCTTGCTTGTGAGCATTTTATGCTAGTTTTAGTTAGGGATTATTTTGTGTGCCAAGTTATTAGGTGTAGGTGCATTCATTTGCTTTAATACATTCTGAACTGCTTTTGGCAGGTTGTTAGGTGATTTAATATTGGGTTACATGGGCAGAGGATGTTGGTATAGTGTGCACATGAAATATTTTGTGGCTTCATACTTTAAGACTGTTTAGATATGTCTGTATTGCATAACTGTAATTTCCCTGGAGCATGTATAGACATGATGTAAGCACTGGATGAGTTGCACTTGTCCTTGGAGCAAAGTACACTAAAGAAAAGAGAGAGCTATTGACTAAATGAGCATAAAGAAAACCCCAGAGAAACTGCTGCTACAGAAACGTAATATAACATGTTGGAGTTGTTTTCACACCAAGAAGTTAATTTCAGACCACAAGCACTACCTCCTATTTGTGTGTGAGGGCCTGACTACCTGCAGAAAAGGTGGTTAGAAAAGTTGGAAAAGAATAATGAAGTTTACAACCCTTGTTCAGGTCTTTGTGTGGGTTGTTGGGTTTTTTTATACCCTTAAGGGAAAGCAAGCTATTAAATGGGCAAAAGGAAGAAAAGATGAGTATGTGAAAGTTTGAACACTATAGAAAATATATTAAAAAGTAAGTTTTAATAGGAAAAGTAAGCACCGGAGAGGTTTCTTTTATTTTACTAGTGACTTCCCCATTCTGACTGGGAACTGAGAAACAAGAAAAGTTTGTCTTCCAGTTTATTACGAGAACTTCTCTCACATATTTTTTAGCAATTTCAAAAATCTGAAAAAACAGATTATTCAAGTCTTCCATTAGGGACAGTTTTCTTTACTTCTTCAAGTCTGCATTGCTTTTGAAAGTGGTATGTTACGGGTTTTTTTGGCCAGAGGAAATGCTGAATTAAGTGTAAAAAGCCACAGTAAATTAGAAACTTGTTTTAATAATAGTACCATTTAAATATCATGCTTTTTTTTTCTGAGCAAAATAAATCTAAAAGACAAACACAAGTTAAACTCTGTAACTGCTTTCTTTACATCAATCCATCATTCTCTATTGCCTTTCTAAACCAACTGCCTGATAGGGTTGTAGAGTTGTAGTCTCTCTTGTATTCAGCTGTGCTGAGCCAATGATTAATGACAACGCCCTGTATTGAAGTATCAAAATTGAATAAAAAGTACAGGAAATTGCTGAAGAGGAAGAAGATGCTGTATGTGTGCCCCTTAGAAGGAGAAAATTAGAACTTCAAAGCTGTTGTCTTTTTTCCAGTTTGTGACCTTCTGAGCAGATGCAATGTGATTTCTTCATGAGTAGCTGTGTAAGATTTGTGGTCTTATCATGTTGAAAAGTCCAGGCATCTTTATCCCTGGATCAGGATGCTTAATGTGATTTTTGACACACATAAATGTGATTATAGAATCATATAATGGTTTGAGTTGAAAGGGACCTTAAAGATTGTCTAGTTCCACCCCCCCTGTCGTAAGCAGAGACACCTTCCTCTAGACCCGGTTGCTCAGAGCCCCATCCAGCCTGGTCTTGAGCACTGCCAGGGGTGGGCCATCCTCAGCTTTTCTGGTCAACCTGTTCCAGTGCCTCACCACTCTCACAGTAAAGAATTTCTTCCTAAGATCTGATTTAAACCTACCCTTTCAGTTTTAAGCCATCCCCCCTTGTCTTGTCACTACATCCTCTTGTAAAAGTCCCTCTCCCACTCTCCTGTAGCCCCCTTCAGGTACTGGGAGGTGCTCTAAGGTCCCCATTCTCTTCTCCAGGCTGAACAGCCCCAGCTCTCAGCCTGCCTTCATAGGAGATGTGCTCTAGTCCTGTGATCTGCTTAGTGGCCCTCCTTTGGACTTGTTCCGACATGTCCATGTCTTTCTTGTCTTGGGGATCCCAGAGCTGAATGCCTATGTGGTGTCTCACAAGAGCAATGTGAATGGGCAGAATCTCCTCCCTTTCCTTGCTGGCTGACTTTGTGGGCTGCAAATGCACACTGCTGGCTCATGTTGAGCTTCTCATCCACCAACACCCACAAAGTCCTTTCCCTCAGAGTACTCCCTGTCCATTCTCCACCCACCATATATTTGTGCTTGGCATTGCCACAACCCAGGTGCAGGACCCTGCACTTGGCCTTGTTGAACTTCATGAGATTTGTACAGGTCCGCCTCTCAAACCTGTCCAGGTCCCTCTGTATGGCATCCCTTCCCTTCAATGTGTTGACCACATCATACAGGTTGGTGTCACTGGCAAACTTGCTGAGGGTACACACTCAATCCAACTGGCTTAATGCCTTCTCCATGTCCTATGTAACCAGGTCTTTGGTATCCTGAATCCCTCCTGAGAGGACCCATGTTTTCCTGAGTCTATCTTTTATCACCAATGTACCTAAAGAACCTTTTATTTCTTACCCTTGGTGTCCTTTGCCAGATTTATTTTGCCAGTACTTAACTTTCCTAACCATCTCCCTGGCTCTTTGGACGATTTCTGTGTATTCCTCCCAGGGTACTTTTCCCTGCTTGCACCCTCTGTAAGCTACCTGTTTAAGGTTCTCCAGGGAGCTCATCCATGTTCATCCATGCAGGCCTCTTGGTTTTCTTTCTTGATTTCCTCTTTGTAGGGATGCATTGCACTTGAACCTGAAGGAGACAGCCCTTCAATATCATCCAGCTCTCTTGGGCCACTCTTCCCTCCAGGGTCCTATCCCATGGCACTCTACTGAGGAGATCCTTGAACATGCCAAAGTCTGCCCTCTTTTAGTCCAGGGTAGTGATCTTCTTCCCACACTCCTCACTGCCCCAAGGACCTTAAAATCTGCCACTTCATGATCACTGCAGCCCAGGCTGCTCTTGAGCTTCACGTTCACCAGCCCCTCCTTGTTGGTGAGAGCAAGGTCCAGCACAGCACCTCTCCTTGTTGGCTCTTCTATCACTTGGAGTAGCCAGTTGTCATCAGTGTATGCTAGGAACCTCCAGGATTGCCTATGCCCTGCTGTAGTGCCCCTTCATCTTTGGCATCTTTGGCTTTTGGGATGGTCAGTGTTTCAGTTTGACTGAAAAAAGAAAAAGAAGAAAAAAGAAATGCATCACTGTGTGATCATTGTGTATTCTGGAGCCAGATGGTAAGAGTATTGGGATGGGGAAGAGCTTTATAAAGCTCCACTAATAATAACTATGCGTATTTCCTTGTTTCATAGCAAATATTTAGCAGAATTTGTAATAGGCTGCCTGTTTGATGAACTTTGCATTTGCTTCAGATGAGAGGTTTCTGAAGTAGTTCCTATTTCATTCTTCTGCACTGGGAGTGCCACAAGCAGTCCTGAGCGCGGCCTCTTGCATTCCAAGTGCTTTAGGCATTGCTGAGCCTGCCCCTGCATCACAAAGTGTCTCCTGACCCCAGCCCCAGCCAAGGACGCTGTCTTCATCCAGGAAGCTACCTGCTTCTTTGGAAAGACAACCATCTGCCTTCAGTTTAAGCTACTGCAGTCTTTTGGCATTCACTGGGTTCTGCCTTAGCAAAACTGAAAATAGCTGTGTTAATAAATGTATCCCCACCTGGAGAAACAAATTACAGTGTTTGTATCTTACTCCCCTCCTGCATTACCAGTCGATGCAAGTCAGGCGAGTGAGGGGGAGCGCTGGGAAGTTCTGGCTAGTTTACCAGTTGCCGGAAGCTTATGTGGGCTATACTGCTTGGAGTCGTACTCCGTGCTGGTCAAGCACTGAAAAGAAGGCTTATCTTTGAACTGCATGAGTTTTGAAAGACTGAGCACAGGCACTGCTCACAGCAGTTTGAATTGCAAGATATTGATTTATGACATATTGAATTGCTTTTAACAGATATCTGCTGAGAACTTACCAATGATTTTCTTATCTCAGAAATTTTGCGCATTAACAAATTGCTTGTATTTTTTTTGAAAATACATTTGTAATGCATCAGAACCACAGCTTTCTGTATTGAATATTCACGCAGTATGCAAAACCTTGTTTGGTTGGTTTCTTAATATGCCAAGTCTGCATTTGATTATTTAGAAAACAGCCAGAAAGCACCGCACCTTCAGTTAACCATATCATGGGAAAACTCGTACTGGATGTGTAAGTTTAATAAAAAAGGAGATAATGGAACACAAGTCTCAGAGTATAGTTTCACTTGAAAGTAGCATTTCCTCTGCTGTATACATTTTTGGAATATAATAAGATACTGTATTTTTAAAGCTTGGCTTGCTTTTTTTTTGTCTTCTGAATTGAAGTAGAGCTTTGTGGAGTAGTAGGAAGCTCTTGTGGGTCACAAAGGCAGGAAATTACTTCAGAAGATTCTGTATTCATAGAATAACCTTTTTCAGTTTATCTGTGAAAGCATAATATGAACCGTAATCCAGATTAATACAGAATCACTCCTTTTAGGTATGGTAAAAAGCAGACGTGGTTTAAACCACTTTAATAATGCAATGTTGATATGGTAGCCATTTAAAAACTACCTTTAAAAATACATATTTTATTATATGCTTTTTTAAATTGTGAAATTTATACTTTTAAATTTTTGAATGAATATGAAAATCCATGTGATAGATAACAGTACTGCTGGCCTTCTTAGATTGAGAAGAAACAAAATTAGGTTGAGCATACAAGGATGTTGCTTGTTGTTTAAGGTAAGAGTATGGTTTGGTACCACTTCCCATCTGAGAATAACTTCTCTTGTGCAGATACTACTGGCCAGGTGACATTTTATGTTTCTGAGAAAGTTAAACACAAAATGTTGTAGGAGATATTAAGGTAAATTTTTCATTGTCTTGAAAATAATACCATGGTTTAAATTACCATTTTAAGGATTTTGTCTTAGGTACAGAAAGCAAAAGTATTTTCCATAAAAGAAGGCTAGGATTAGAGAGAGACTGAATAATTTGACTGCAAGTAGTGTGTGGATTCTACTTCATTGTTATCTGAGAAAAAATCCTGGGACTGTTTAAACTATGTAGTATAGTAATAGCTTCAACAATAGTAAGTTATATGCTAAGTCTTGTAAGGTGTCTTCTTTGGACAAAAACTGTAATTCAGGGCTCATTTCTTCTTAAATCCATTTGGTAAAATGTCTAGAGATGAAAAGAATAAAATACCTACAGTAATCAATTATCAACAATATAACAACATAAAGAACTACTACTGTCAAGAATATTAAAATTATAATAATAATGTTAATGTAGTCTTTAACCTTAAGGTACTCTTTCCATTGAAGAAAATTGCTAGACCTAAATGTATATGAAATGCTTAATGTTAATATCAAGCAAACATATCTATAGTACTGTATTAATCATATAGCGGGTGAAAATGCTTTCTAAGCAAGATTATACTCTTCACTGGAGGAAGTCATCAATGTATTTTTATTTTTATTTATTTATTCAGAAAATAAATGCTAAGCTTCATGATGGAGTGTGTCAGCATTGCAAAGGTATCTTGGAGTGGCGAGTAAAATTCAGAAAGTACAAACTACTGACAAAACCTAAAAAATGGTGAGTTAAGATACTTTTTATTAATTGTTGATCATGTCGTTTGTGAGCTTTTGGAAAATATTCTGGCTTTGGAAACTCATGAAAGAAGCTGCTGTTATGCAACATTTTTCAAATTTGGAGTCTGCAATGACTATATAGGCAATGTTAATTTTCTAATTCATAAGTCTTTTGTCTTAAACTTTTGAAGAGAAGACACAGAGGAAAAGCAATTGCTTCCCTCTTTGCTGTTAAAACTGGTTGAACTGTGGACCCATAAGTTTCCACGACCATCAGTGCATCCTCCTGAAGAAAAAGTCAAACCTGAACCTGTTGTAACATGATTATCTAAGTCTTGTTTCAAGTCTGTATTAGAGGGATCTGCACATCTCTTGACTTCTGTACTTCACTAATGTTTGCATTAGTGCAAACATGCATTTCATTACCTCTTAGCATGTTTGCTCCTTTTCTGTAAGAAACTATGATCCCAAGTAGTGAATGTTGACATTGTTTGCATATGGTTCTGTATTACTTGGTTTTGTATAACTGTATAACAAAGATTATAAATATTTTAACCTATCACAAACATAAAAATTATTTTAGTTTTCTGAGGCAGATGGTCTCTGCTTCCTTCTTATTTGCTCAGCTGCAGAGGTCCGTACCTCCTGTGGTAGCAGACACAGCCAGTGTTTCAGCAACAAAATATTGAACTGAGAGAAACCACAGCTGGGCTGTGGTGCACGATACAGCCACGTTTGTCACAGTAGCTTGCTCAGCATCTCAGTGTTGCTGTCAGTTACAAACTTCTGAAATACTTAGGAACTGCTTGAAGAGGTTTTGCGAATGTGTGTGCAGTTCCCTGAGCTGATGGTGTATTTTATTTTGGTTTTCAGTAGATCAAAAGGGAAGAAGTGTTTATTCATGGTATATTCCCCACTTGTGTAAAATTTTACTTTTTAATATGCAAACATATATGCAACAGGTATTTTGATGTTAGTAATCAGTTTCACCCTTCTGTGTAAAAAATAAATTATTAGGTAGAAGGCTTGCTGAATAAAAAATAAACATTCTGGGTTCTGTGCATCACAGATGAAGCTGGCTTTTGTGGTTTTTTAACTCTTTCTCAAACAACTATGTGCATCCTGTTTTTTTCTGAAACGGAGGAAAGCAGGCAAAAACCCCATGTAAATCAGGGAAGCATTGGAAGTAGGAAAAATGACATTGTAGAACAGCAGCTTGTAACAGAATATGTGATGTTCTCCCTCATATTTTTGAACAAGGAAGTTGTGCTTCAGAGCATCCTCGCTTTACAGGTGATGATTTCTAGATTTCAGCAGTGCAGTGGCTGGGTGAGCCACTGTTCTGAAAGGACAAGACTGAAAATTTTTGGCAGATGAAGCTTCTGGGTGAAGTAAAAGCATACTAGACATTAAAAATATGACCATTTTTAAAAAGAATGAATTCTTTATATTGCAAGAGATGGGAATGGAGGACTTCTCTGTACCTCAACTTATCTTTAGTTTTTTAACATCTTTAAAATTACAAATTTTAATACTTTATTTCAAGTGATAATTATTAGAAGTTAAACTATTTTTTAAAAGGTATATAAATCTGCCTTGCATTGGTAGTGCCCCTGTTTAGTATGACATGCCAGGGAAGAATTTTGAGGGCATGAGAACCAAGGAAATTACTTTCAAGACAGCAGTGTTACATGGGGTATATTGTTCTGGGTTATGTTCTCCAGATACACAAGACTTTAGAAATGTCACCTGAATGTTAAGCCATGGCATTTTGGAAATTGCTAGGTCTACAGAGTTTTATCATATTTTTAAAAGGAATAGCCCAAACCCTCTTCGTTATTAGGCTGGGTTTGTTGAGAATATTGTTCCATGCAGGCTTGTGTTCGTAGAAAACAAAGTCTAGCACTGACTCAGTTTATAGTCTGAGAAGTTCAAGAGGAAGTCATTGCAGTGTTTGAACTGTAAGCTTTTTATTTGTAAAATCGATGTACTTTTTTATGCCATATGCTACTTTTATCATCAAATGATCAAATCAAAAATGATGCAACTTCTAAAGTAAAAACTACCTACTGAATGGAATGGAAATGTTTCTTTTGTCAAATATAAAAATCTTGATTTAATGTTTCTTCTTCAGTACTCTTTTAAATAATGCTTCCTGAAAAAGGTAAGGGAGGGGGTGATTTTGATAGTGCTACTTGATAAAACACCAAGTGTTTCATTTGAAACTGACTTAAAACGTGTTGTTCCTCTTTTGTGGAGTGTGTCTATATTGTATTTGAATGCAGAATGTTTAATAAGTGTCCACAATATTTTTTTAATCATGTTTTCTTTCTCCACAGTGTGAAGTGCCTCCAGAAGACTGTAAAAGATCCTTATCATATTATTTGTCGACCATGTGCTGGTAAACTAGAAATTTGTGCTAAATGTGGGAAACAAGAAGAAATAGTAATTCCGTAAGTAGCTCACAGAGTACATAGTTTCAGTCCTTCAGTGTTTATTCCACTTGTAATAAACCTTGTTTGGAAACTGCTGAGAAGGTGTTGTGCTTTATGCTATATTCTCAATAATCCCAACAGGAATCAGTGAGAGTCATTTTCCTCACTTTCTTCAGATGAAACTAGGGGTGAAATGATTATTGATGTTAGTGGGGCTGAGCCATAAAAAAGTCCTACTTGGATAAGACATTTTAACACCAAAGGGTAAATTGCATATCTTCCTTAAGAGCAAAGCACTTCAAAACAGCTCTTGGTGCAGAGCATCATAAAATATGCATAAGCCAATTGACTGTTTGCATTTTGTCTGCCACTTGATGATTCAGTTACTAGTGAACAGAAGAACCAAACAAGGACTGATATTGAGCACAGTTAGCACAGTATATTTAGCAAGCTTTTGCCTTTTTTTATTCTTTTACTAGAGTTCTCTCTTTATTGAGCATGATACATAAAACAATAATTTACTAGTTTGTGACAATTGTCCAGCAGTTGCTTACTTGGTCAAGCTGTTCAAATATTTTTCTTTACAGTCTCTTCTGTACTAAATACTGTACTGCATACTTTTCTGTGTTTTATATCCTTCCTTCCTATTCAGTGTGATGTAACTTTAGGGACTTTTTTGCCCCTCTTCTACTTCTTCCCAACTCCTGCCATCTTCTGTCTTATATTGTGATGGAATGTCAGGAGAATATTCTATTTTCTGTCCCATTCTTGTTTAAGTTCCAGAAGTGGGTGGTGATGACATCCCTCTTGCTTTCTACAGGATTGATAAAGGACAAGACAGAACTGAGAGTGAGACTACTGAAAGTGGCCAAGAGAGCAGTAAGTTGAAGGATGAGCTGGAGTCTGATACAAATTTCAGTAGTGCAGACAGTGATGAATATTCTGATGTGCTTGAAGAACGATTTAAAAGTATGAATTTTGAAACAACAGAGATCTAAAAGTTTGTGTTTGTGCAAGAGATGATATGCAATCAAATGTGATAAACTAGTGTTTGCCTTAAACTGCTCCAAACCCTGATTTGACATCCAAGGTCCTTGTATGGAAATGTTGGCACTGTGTATAATAATGCTTGTGGGGATTTGTATTAATAAACATTTTTGTGTATTAGGAACAGAATTTCTTTGAAAAGAAATTCTATCTTTAAGCATAGTTATTTATTTCATACATGTAACATCTTCCTGTTTTATGGAATAAAGCCTCTTTGTGTAATTGTGTGAAATTCAATATTATGTGACCATTGGAAGTATTATTGCTACTTGGAAATCTACATCAAAGTCTAGAATAAACACAGCCTTGTCATGAAAAGGAAGAGCTAAACCAGTTTTAGCGGTTTTCTGAAGGAAGTACTTGCAACATTCTGTCAATGAATCTCCAAATGGCGTCTTACCCTTATGCCTGAGGGTTTTTGTTTTTTTTTTATTTTCCACAAAAACAGAAGCAAGTGTGTAAATGCCATCACCAGTACAGTTCATGAACAGTTAATCCTTATTTACCATGTATGAGTATGCATTACAGATTTGTAATTGTTGCTATCAATGTTTTGTAAAGAACAAGACCTGCAGACTGTTTAGAATTTCTCATAACTAGTCTCACACTTTCTTTTCATTTTCAGAATTCAGAGATTCCTCTGGATCTGATGTCGTTTTCTCTGATTTGAAAATACTTTCATTGTGGAGTGATGCTTATAGTTACTCCCGTCCCAATTTCTATTCCAGTGTTGATTAGGCTGTACAAAGAACTGAAGTTTATGGGATTCAGGATGGTTTGATTTCTTCTGTACTGTCTTCCTCTCTACATTTAACTGACAGTATATGTGTACATTAACCTGTGACATTATGCTATGCCACATCTGCTTTGGTGCTTTCCCTGAATTACAGTAGTGAGCATGGAAAAATTTGATTCTCAAACAATGTTTTTTAAATGCCCTTTGAGGAAATTCAGCTCTGAGATTGTTACCCATCCCTGTCCTGGAATGAAGGAAACACTGAAACTTAATCCTTTGGGTGCACATAGGCACCTGTGTCTGTCCTGTGAAGCTGGAAAACACCGAGAGGTGTTCAGTGGTGGAAAAGGAGGTTGTCAGGTGTGTTCAGAAGTGTGGATCTGAAGGTCATGTTTCACTGACAGGTAAGTCCTCCCAACAGGACAGCAGTGACATCTGACTTAGTGCCACATCTGTCACCCTGCCAGTTGACATCAACAAGGGCGGAGTAAACAAGGAATATCCTACGCACACAGTGCAGATGACCAGGTAGGAGAACAGGTAGAGGGAAGTTAATAAGTAATCTGGATTTAGCTTCAGAAAGGGTCCCTCTGAATGGGAAACCATGACTGTCACCAAAAGTGAACTTGGCTTTTGAAAGTGACATACGTATGGGAAATGTTCTTCCACTTGGAAAAAATTATAATGGCCTAGTCCTTTGTCAAAAGGTGAGAGGAAATCCTGGAATGGGAGGAAAACATGTCATGGAACTGGCAGGAGCTGTACAATGAGAAAATAAGGGGAAGAATTCTCATATTGGTGACACAACCTGTCAGTACCAGGAGTGAGCAGAGCGACGCAGATAAACGATGTCTTGCAACACAGTACTAAAATGTTTGTACAGAGGGAAAGTCCTCTGCAGTCTTCATGTCACTCCTGATGCTCTGTTCAGAGTTGGTACTAGAGCTGATGAAACTTTGCTGTGGGTGAGCACAGCTGCAGTGGTGGCCAACTGGTGTTAGCGAAGCCTACCTGAAGACAGTTTTTGGTTCTGGCAAGCCTTCTGTCTTTGGTTGTCACTGGCTGAAGGATATACTGCTGGAAATAATTTCTGGAACACCATTTCCAGAGTTGTTGTAAGTCAGCTTACAAAATGGCAGCTTTGCAAGGGAAAAGGAGTTTGCATTTTACTGAAGACACTTCTAACATGAGTAAAAGGAACAGCTGTAATTTTCTTGTTTAATTTTGTCTGAAGTTAGGATATATTTGGAACTGCATTAAGCTGTTATAACTCAGACTATAAGAGTTTCTGAATATCAGGGGTTTGGGGTTTTTGTTTCTTTTTGAGGAACTTATTGAACAGAGGATTATGCAGGGGTAGGACCCCTTTAAATGCTGATCTTCAGTAAAATCATATACAAATGAGAGTATTGTTTAAAAAGAAAGATTAAAAGTCATCAGAAAGATTTTTGAGAAGATCTTCAGGGTAGTCAATTAATGGAATGATTTTTAGAGTTTTTGATTGAGATTTTGAAAGCTTTCTACCCCCTCTTTCACAAATAATAATGAATTTGTATTTGTAAACGTTAAAGGAGAGGAAATAAAAATACCCAGTGCCTGCAGGATATTGAGATGCAGTTTAAATGGTATGACAGATCAAGGGTTTCAGGATTTGGACCTTGCAGTGCCTCACCAAATACATTACTGAAAAAGAAAATGATAGATGTTAATAATTAGTCATGTGAAGAATAATTGATGCATCACAAGTGATGCAGTGATGCTGCTGACAGTTGAGTTCCTGTTACCAGATTGCCCCTTAGGAGTGTCGTTTGTCATGACTCAACACTGAAGTAATGAATGAGATAGTGGTCTGCTGGTATGTGTGAGGCAGGCATGCCAGATGATTCTTATTCCACAAGGGGAAATGCTCATCATAGGCTGGAGCTGTCAGAACTCATCACTGTTGACTTGTACACATTTCTGGAAATCAAATTCCCATGTACAATGATTTCTTAAGACAACCTGGATTCATTGCAGTATGAGGAGAATCTGGTATGGACATGGTGCTACCTCCCAGCATAATTCCTTAAGAATCTTACTGGTCAAAGTTCACAGGCATCTCTGAGACATCCTATCATCAAATGTTTTGAATGATCAGGTGATGCAAAAAATATTGCCCAATGATTTACTTCCAGTTTTGCATGGGCTGGGCTTTTCTATTCTTCTCTTGGCTACTGATTACTCTGTATTCCTCTAAAATACTGAAATAATACCAGCCTCTGATGGTTTATAGAACTACTGCTTAATTAAGAAAAGTACAGCTTGCTTTCTCCCTATAATGGGCATGTACTTGGATGTTGAGATGCAAATCATAGCATTAGCAAGGAAAGTAGAAGAAAATATAGCAGGTCATCAAATGTGACCCACCTTGTAAACTTCTAGCCCTATAATTATGTATGTTTTCTTTGTTTAGGAGTTCTCATAAGTAAATGTATGCTGGTAGAAAATGCAAAATCGAGTGCTTATTGGAAGCACCAGCCTGACTTACAAAGTTAATGAGGAAAGCTTTGTAAGTGACACGGAGAGACGTTTTTCATTATCAGATGTTTAGGGAGCTGCTCACGCAGACTGCCAGCATCTCACTTAATTCTCCTGCCTACCTGTTATCTGAAAGCTAATACAACTCAAAACTCTTTGTGGAAAAGAAGGTATGAACTCTGCATGCATGCTTATCACATACAGTGAATTTGTAAAGTAGGATTCCTAAACTTTGAAACAGTTGAAGTGAGCTTTTTCTATGGATTGATAACATATTCACAGACAAATTACCTGTAGCAGAAGTGAAATATTTGGCTTATTTCAGATAGCAGACTTTTCTGTTGGACCCCCTAAAACAGTTAAGATGAAATCACATAGAAATTATATCTTTTTTTTTTCCTTTTTTTTTCTTTTTTTTTTTTCCCCCTGAAGCCAATGAGAAAACACCTATTTGTAATAAGAGGGGTGGCACTCATAATTCAGTCGTCAATAAGAAGCTTGAATTTGAGGATATGAAAACAGGAGCCAAAGGCATTAAGATTTTACCTGAATCTCTTCTTGCATTTCTGTCTGACATAACTTTAGAATCCCAAATTGAAAGTATCTGTAAACAAAAAAAGGCTTATGCCTGTTATAGAATGGCAGCACTCACTTGAAACCTCTCTCTTTTGGACAGCTTGCATTTTTGAGCCTCAAGATTGTAATATCTCTTCTTCACTTGACTTGCAGTTTCCCTAATCTTGTGCGAACAAGTATGACACCATGTGTCAAAACTATCTATGAAAAGTATCCGTTGTTGAGTTATTACTATATGTATCAACAGTGAAACTTGTAGTGTTATTGAACAGGAGTGGCAAAGCTACATGTGTAACAGTTTGGTTTGTTTTTTTCTCATAGGCTCTGTCTCCTGACTATTGTGTTCCTTTTAGGGTTATTTCGTATTCTTTTTCCACAGCCACTGCACTGTGGAAGTTGCTAGCTGGCATGAGAGCTGATACAGCCTCTGACTGTCAGCAACAATGTATTACTCTGGGTTATTCCCAGCAGGAGGAACAGAATTGATGCCAGAACCGTAAAACAAACTGCTCTGCTTTGTAGGTCCATGTTGGAGATGGATGGTGTGGGCTTCATCAGACACAAGGGAAGCTTCTACCAGCTGCTCAGACAGAACAACCCCGTGGCACCCCCACTACCAAAACCTCGCCATGCAAACCCAATACAAAGTGATAATGTTTGTGAGATGTATGTGAAGTGAAATAAAGCCATGGGTCTTGGGGAAAAAGATGAAAAGCCCCACAACATTTTTAATAGTATCAGAGAAATGCAGAATAATCCCAAACTTTCCATTTCCAAGCAATAATTAGCCCCATAAAACCAGACTGCTTCTATTCTTTTTACCAAGAGCAGATTTACTACTGCCTACATGACAAAGATTTTTAAAGTCTTTCTTTGGAAATGGATAATGTCTCATTCTCAAAACAAAATAACTCTTCAATAGCAGCTTAGTTTTTCTGACAATAAGTTAGTGATGGAACTTTTCAGAAGGAACAAGATTGTACCTGCATTACTTAGAGAAAAGTCATAATACAATCTTTATGTTATAAAACTCTAATCTTATGCTTTAAAAAGATCACAAGGAATTTGCCTAGAAAATATCTAGAAAGTCTCAAGCTCTATTGCCATAATCTTCCCATTTTAGGAAATTGTTGCATTAAAGTTTAAGCCATCCCAAAACTATGCAGTGATCAGAACCTCAGAGCTATGGTTTTTACTGTGTTTCAGCAGAAAGTTTTCCTTTCTTTCCAGTTTTTGTACTATCTTGAGTTGCATTTGGGTATTAGTAGTTCTGACATTATGAACTCTCCTTTCAAGAAAGAATTGGGTTTTGGATCACTGCATCTAACCAGTTGCTTCTTTCTCATCTCCATAGACCTAAGGTCTATGGAGATCAAGCACAGGTAGTGGCTGTCTATGTTACTACAAAAAATCACATTAGCAGCTGACTGGTTGTGAAAAAAGACACCCAAAATCAAAATAAAAAACCCAAACAAAACCAAAACCAAACAACAAAATCAACAAACACCCCCCCTGTAGCACTCACCCAGGACACTGTCAGAAAGAATCCTGTTGGGCATTCTTGTCCCTTGCCACTCCAGGTGTGTGGCAGTTTAGGCCTGTCTCTAGAGGCCAGAAATAAATGTGTGCTCAACTTCCTCACTAAGCAGAGATATTCTGTGTGCTGTTAATGAGAACAGAGCGTGTGGTCCTGAAGGAAGGGTAATGTATATGCTTTAGTCTTTAAATGGAGAGAACGGCCTCTGTCCAATCTCTGATAGCGTCAGGCAGGGTTGTCCAGCCATGTTTGTCCAAAATGCCATTTAGAGGCAGAGGGTGGGGAGAAGGTGGGAAGAGGAGGAAGAGGGTGTGGCAGGAAACAACTTGTGAATATAGAAGTACAGAAGTTCACACAGCCTGCACCTCCCTCTCTTCATCTCTGCAATGTTCAGCTGTCACTGTAATGTGCATGGAAATTAGTCCAAATAATAAACCTAGAGTGTTACCATAATTAGCCGGACACCAAGCTGGTGTTTCTTGCCCCCAGCATGTCAAACTAGGTTTTTGTCAGGTTCCAAGGAATGAAATACCTTGTTGCTGCTTGAGATAGTTTAATTTTAGTTGAAATGAAAGCGATCTAAATGAGACATTTTAATGGACAGTAACTGCTGTTCAGTACTTCCTGTTGTAGGGCCTTAATGGAAATGATCCAGTAAGGAATGGCTCAGATTAAGAATCCCACTCCTAGAACTGAAGTTAGACCTTCACAGTGAAAAAATACAGAGTTATCTCTACTTTATCTTTGTAATTTGGTAAGCTTTTAAATGAGATTTTGTTTGGGGGTTTTTTGGGGGGGAGGGGGGTGTGGTTTGTTTTTCTTAATATTAAAGCATTAAAACATTAGTGACCCTGTTGAGTGTAGATCTTTTCTTCACAGAGCTACTGCTTTAATATCATGGCTCTGAGTTTCGTTAGCCTGCAACTGGGAATGTGTGGTGGCTCAACAAGAGCCAGCAGCGGTCAAGCCCCAGGCAGCTGCTTGCTCACTGCCCCACCTGCAGGACTGGGGAGAGAATCGGTAGGGGAAAGGCTAGAAAACTCGTGGGATGAGAGGAAGACAATTTGATAAGGAAAGTAAGACTCACACACACAAGCAAAGCAAAGTAAGGAATTAACTGACTGCTCCCCACAGGCAGGCAGGTGTTCAGCCATCTCCTGGAGAGCAGGGCCCCATCACACACAATGGTGACTTGGGAAGATGAGCACCATCACTCCAAATGTCCACCCTTTCTCCTTCTTCCCACCACTCTGTATACTGAGCATGCTGATCTGGAATATCCCTTTGGTGAATTTGGATCACCTGTTCTGGCTCTGTTTCCTCCCAGTCTGCCATGCACCCCTACCTTACTGCTGTGGCAGCACGAGGAGCAGAAAAAGCCTTGGCTCTGTGTAAGCTCTGCTCAGAAATAACAACCACCTCTGTATTGTGAACCCTGTGTTCAGCAGAAACCCAAAACAGCCCATGCCAGCCACTGTGAAGAAAATTAATGCTACCCCAGCTCTATCAGGACAGAATGCTGAGCTCCTTCTTAAAGGTAAACGATATTACAAGGGAGCTTAATTTACTGATCTTGAGTAAACTATATTGGTAGTTAAACACATTTTCCCTAATTGATTTGGCAACAAAAAGTCCAGTGGGCTTCATGTTTGACATGCTTCAATGAAGATTGGGTTTCGGCTTTTTCCTTTACGTTTGTATTTACAGGAGTGTTTTCCTATCTCGTTGTAGACAAGGGCCCCAAATCTGTGTGACAGTTGTTGCTCCAGAGTATAATGCATATATAAATAATCTAGAGTAGATGCACGAAGTCACAGAAGCTCCTTTTTTTCGCTTAGTAAGTGTGGAATGAAGAAAGCAGTGCTGAAAAAAACCCTCGTGTTTGAAAATCTGAATATTTGTTTGTCATTGCCAAGGTACAAGCATTTCTGTGACTGCTTTTACCGACATCCTCAAGTTTCTCTCTTGAAAAAGCTACCTGGCAACACCAGGTGTCACTGTAACAAAGTGAAAAAGTTTGCTTGCAAGTTAGCTTCAAACTTCTTGGTGATACACCAGCCCGCGTATCTCGAAAGGGCTTTGTTTCCGTTCCCCAGGGCTGGCTGGCCAGTTTTCACCTCACAGACATGCAGCTCCCCTTGATCTGTGCCCTGAGCTGCCATCCAGACCATCTACACTTCTGGTGAACTTCTGAGGAGATCAAGGGCTGAGTTGGAAATCCTACTTTCAATGTGAAGTTTGCTTTTAAGGAAAGCTTAAAAAGCCGTACTTCCCAGCCCGCCTAACCCACCTGCAGCTGCAGTAGCACAAGTAGGCAAGCGCTGAGTTTCCAAAAGTCGGAGCTACCGACCTCATACTGTTTGTTGGCCTCTTGTGATGCGAATGTTCATGTAATTAGTACATACACACAAGAATAAAAATAAAACCAAAACCAACCAAACAAGTAAACACTGCACAAACACAATAAATTATACAAATCAAAGGATTACACATTGTTAGATTAAGCTCAGCTCATTAATTTCCTCAGAAGTCTTGGAAAAATCTGGTGTAGAATTGTTGAGAGAGAAAGAAGCCTGAAAATGAAGAAATATTGCCACCAAATGACATTTAATCCAGAACTCTCATTTTCCACACCAACTTCTCAGGAGCACCCTTGAGCCACTAGTTGAGAGGACATAAAGGTGTGCATCAGGACCAACACAATTTTTACTTTTCTGTTTAGGTAGCTGAAAACAAGACAAGATTGAAAAGAGTTAGTCTGCCTTCCTGTGATGAATTCCTTCTCAAAAATCATCTGCTCATTTACCATGATGAGCCAGCCATAACTCAGAGCCAAATGCTCACACAGCTGCTTGCTTGCTTCCTTCTCCTGCAACATAGGAGAAGGTAGAAGGAGACTGGTGAGATTATTACAGCTTAATAGAGATAGCAAATATAGACCCAACCCTAACACTAATCCTAGCCCTAAAAATAAAAAATAAAGTAAAAAATGAGTGTTGGAGCAGTGCAAATAAAAAAGAGTTCACTTGTCACTTCCAGGAGCTGTTTAGTTGTTACAGAAGAGCAGGGTTTTGCCATGAGTAATATTTGTGGGCTACTGTGGAGAAAGTCAGCTCCATGTCAGCCAGACCCAATACATTCACGTGCTGAATGTGCTTTCTTAATTGTTTCAGTGTCACAGCAAACTCATCTCTGAGTGCCAAAAATACAAATTATTGTAAAACTTTCAGTACAGACCTTTGTTGACACACACTGAACAAATTTGTAAGAAACTATGTCAACATACACCTGGGGCTCCATATGTACCAATCTAATGGAATGTTTGCCTCTCACTAAAAGTAAGTCACTGTGCTCACGGAGGGGTAAAATGCATGATAAGCAGGTCTTTTATTGAAAGAAAGCCTTGAACTTTTATTTTAAAGAGAATTAATGTCTTCTTCATTAGTTAGCAACTTGAAGACTGCCAACAAAAAATACCTGTAAGGTGCTGAATATTTAGGATTGAGTTATTTGCAAAAATTTGAGTTTGTGAACAGCAGCAACATTTGGGTTTGTGGTTTGTCTTTCTGTCTTTTGGAGATTCCTCAATCCCTTCACTTCATGAATGTGTGTGTGTTCTGGAGAAGTTTGAGTTCGAGAGAGGTCACAAGAGGGAAAAGGTGCAATCATAAGTGCTTAGGAAGAGAGACCTGAAAACTACCTATTGGCCACTCCCCTTGGATTTGGCTTTTCAGAACTCCTTCTTATTTCCTTCACAATTAATTTAATATTTTGGCTTGTGATTTCTAGAAGAGAAACATGGGCATGAGAGCATTCAAATCCATGCCAGCATGTTGTTTTATTTAGTATTAAAGGTCTGGATTACTGTAGAGCAGCTTTATAGAGCAGCATTGTACAAGGTTTTCTTCTGAAGTACTAAAGGACTTTGTGAGACATATGGAATTGTCCATTTATCTCAGGTGTCCTGGTTTTTTGCCTGGATTAATGTTAGCTTTCTTGCTAGTAGTTGGTACAGTGCAGTGGTTTGGATTTATGTTTTTGGAAGAAAGGAGTTTAAAGAGTGCCATGGTTTAACACCAGCCAGCAACTAAGCTCCCAGCAGTCACTGGCTCATTCTCCTCTTCCCACTTCTCCTCTTTCCCCCATTCCTTCTGGTGGGAAAAGGGAGCAAAGAGTTAAAAAGAAAACTCATGGGTTGAGATACAGACAGTGTAAAATGTACAGCAAAAGGTAAAGAGAAAGGTAAAGCAAAAGCCACACATAGAAGCAAAGAAAAACAAGGAATTCATTTACTGCTTCCCAAGGGCAGACAGGTGTTCATCCCTCTCCAGAAGAGCAGGGCCCCGTTACACATTTTGGTGACTTGGGAAGACAAATCCCATCACTCCAAATGTTCACCCCTCCCTCCTCGTTCCTCAACATCATATACTTAGTGTGACGTCACATGGAATGGAATGGAATGGAATATCCCTTTGGTCAGCTGGGGACAGCTGTCCTGGTGGTGTCCCCTCCCCAGCCTCCTCTTTGGTGGAGTGGAGTGAGAAGCAGAAATGAGCCTGGTCCTGTGTAAGCGCTGCATCAAATCCAGACTGTGAAAGAATCAGTGGGAATCTCAGTGCTAAGTCTAATGGTGTCTGGATCTGACATTTTCAGATCTCTACTGTGCTAAAGGTGATTTTGAATGTGAAGCCTTCTGCATTGCAGGCACTCAAATCAAAACTTACTCTTGCTGAGAAGACCTTGTGGTCCACGTGGAATTTCACTATAGTGAGATGATTCACAAGCATATCCACAAATGCTTGTTTATCCAAACTGGTCACACAGAAGCTGTTTTGAAAAGCTGTTATAGCAGTGTATATTTCTGATGTGAATTTTTCTTGGTGGAAAGGCCATTGTACCTGAGGAGGTCTTAAGTCTCAAATAAGGTAGATTTGGGGGTAAAACTTTTTCCAACCCAGCAAATAGGTGTAATTCCTGTTCATCCCAAAAGTGGATTCTCTGACCCAAATCTTGGCAGCTGAAGGACTCATCTTCCAATGGTGTAAGACAGGTGGACACAGAGGAGTTGGATAACACAGCTACCAGCAATTCTTTTGTTTTTCTAGACTTTTCTCAGGCAGAGCTAAAGATTTCAAACATCCCTCCTCTGCTAACTTGACTGTTTTTTGACTCTGAGGGTATTTTGTACATTGAAGACAAAATAGATGAAATTTAACAGCATCTGTTATATCTTCCCTAAATTCCCCCATAATTTTTTTGTTGCAAACGTAAATGATTTCTATGGTAACAGCAGAAGAGTGTTTTCTAAATTTGTAACATCATACTGTGGGTGGGCATCAGTGCTCTGCTGGAAGATACTTGCAATTGAACAATTACAGGTAAACTCTAAGATATGCTTAAAAGAAATGACATATTTTTTATTGTTTTACTTTTTAGGGCAGATACAGCAGTCAAAAAGTTCATTTTTGTTCACAATTTAGCTCATGAATCACTTGTCTTGGCTGAAGTAAGTGTGGTGACTGGATTAAATACACCAGCAATGTTCAGGTGTCAAGAACTCTTCCTTTACATAATGTAAATCATAAAAGTGTCAAAATCAAATGTCTGGTCATAATCATAACTGATGACTTCACCATGGTTTAATCATGAATTACAATGTGAGCATTTATAATTAAAGACTAAATCAAGAGCATGAAATGAAAACACACTTGAAAGCTACATCTTTCACAATACTGTTCTCATATGGTAATAGTAATAATATTGAATTAAATTAGGTAAAATTAATATTTGGTATCACAGAAAAAACCTAATCTAAGCAGGCGTATACCTAATCCTTTTTGAAATAGTTAAGGTAGTGACTAGGTCTCTATTAAAAGTTGAAAGTAGGTATTATTCTGGGGTAATCTGAATTTGACCTACAGTGTTTCCTGAATTGTGAATCGCTCTGCAGTAAGAGGTACAGGCCATCACATAAATAAACTGTATTTGGAACAAAGCGAAGTGCATGGATATGGAACTAGATGTGTTTTGTAAAGTGATGTAATATAATATTTTAGGAGTTGGATGTTAAATTGGAAAATATCTCTTTCTGCAAGCTCCTGCTTGTGTACATAAAATAACATAGAAGCATAGAATGGTTTGGGTTGGAAGGGACTTTAAAGACCATCCAGTTACAAACCCCTCTAACATGGGCAGGGACACCTTCCTCTCCCAGAACTACCATCTCCTTTCCTTCCTAATTAGGAGTGACTGCATAAGAGTTTGAGCGAATGGACAAGAAGAGAGAAACAATGTCCTTTCTTTAGCTAGTAGATAGAAATTAAAAAGCAGAAATACTGTTTTCAGTAATGTTTTCCTAACGATGTTTTTCAGACACTGACTTCCTTACTAGCAATCTTTTTCCTGATGCAAAAACAGCTACAAGGACAAACACATCAATGCAGAAGGCCTACAAAATATTCCATGCACCACAAAACACTTCTTTAAGACCTTAAATACACCTTGGGGCCTTGTGCAGGCAAACAACTGGAGTCTTAATTCACCTTCTGAAAAAAATCAGATCTATTTTTGTGCCACCTTAAAAAAAAAAAAAAAACCAACAAACCCACTTTGACTCTGACTTGGTCAGTTCATTTTTGCAATTGCTGTTTGTAGAGTGCAGGAATTAATCACTCTGATTAATATCTATGGTGTTTCACATCAAATGCAGGCCTGTTTCTTTGAACAGTTTTACTGAAGTGGGTCCAACTCAGAACACAATATCGTTTCAATGAGGCAGGCCAGTTTAAAGATATAAATTATACATTCCCTCCCTGTTTCTGGCTTAGAAGCAAGTAACCATGGTGACTGGAAAAGCTTAACTTCTGCGCAGATTCTGAGATTGTCACCTCTCATAGCTTTGTTCCCTCCTTAAGCCCCCCAAAAATAATTACCTTGCCAAAATAACTCCATTACTCCATAAAGTGATGCCAATAGCAAAGCTTCTTACAATTCAGCCTAACTCCAAACTGCTGCTGCCGTTGTATCACACAGCAGGTTATCTCTAACCTCATATCTACAGGGCAGTTCTGATGACAAACTGGAAAAAACAGCTGACCAAACAAGTCCAAAGGACATTCTCCATATGCAAGATAAGACTTTCAAAAACACCCCTGTGCCTGGTGAGCCTGGTCTGTGCTGACTCCTCGGCACATGAAGCTTACTGTTGTGACCTGTGCAGCTCACACAGCTGGCACGGGGTCAGCCAGCACTCAGCAGGTTTGTACCCAAGCTGAGAAGCATCTCCAGGATCATCACTGTGCTGGGAAGTCCAGCTTGGAAAGGGCAGGAGGGAGTCAATGCTCAGAGGGAGACAGAATAGGGGCCACTGGTAGTGAAAGGAGTCTCTTGCCCCATGTCCTGTCAAGCCACGACATTGCCACCACCACCAACCACCCCAAGCAGCCTCTCCCCAGCAAGGGGCACCATCTCACTTCATTTGGGGCTGCGTATCAGGCTTGCTTGACTAGTGAAGTATCAACCTAACACTGCAACTAATCCCCAAAAAGTTGTTCTTCTGTAGGTCTGATATTTACAGTATGTACATCAACCTGGATTGTGCATGGTCACACCACAAAAAATCATGGTCTGATCTCCACATCTTTTGTCCCATTATAAATGCATAAAGACGGGTATATATCATCAATAGATGACCTTTATAACCTTAAAATGTGTATGTCCAAAAATTATTCTTACCATAAAGGGGTGTCTACTAGTGAAATGCTTTGTTTACAGGATGTGCACTCAGATATATCATTTCATGGGGCTCTGTCTGACAAAACTGGAGCAGCAGCTGTTCCACCTCATTAGCTGCTCTAGAATCATTATGATGGCTAAGACCAGCCATTGAGAAAGTATCTTCCTTTTTTCTTATCTTGCTTCTATGAATTGCATACCTTTTGGAAGCGTAAAGAAGGGCTTTGCATAAAATTGTGTTTATACTCAATGCCATACATTCTCTTAGTTCTTCAGTTTCAATTGGTTAATCTGAAAATAAGTCTTATCTTATAAAACCTTGTCAAAAAGAAGAAACTCGAGTGTCAAGATAGTCAGGACACTATTTTCCAAAATCACTTTGCAAAGAAACCTCCATGTCCTTAACTACTTTTGGTATACAACCATTCTGAAAAAATGAGAAAAAACTTGAATCAAGGTTGGAACAAAGATCCCATAGTAATTCTGTTGTATATCTATATATCACATTTCTTTGAGCTGTTTTGGTATAGGTCTTTTTTGAAAGAACAGAAGTTCACTCAACTATACTTCTTGGAACAAAGTCTCAGCTGAGCAAAAAACTTGCATTTTAAGTGTCCGCTGGACTGTGACTGCAAAATGGAAATTGAGGCTGCCTATTTCTGTAATCCAGATTTAGTTTTAAAACTGGAAGACCTTATCTCTGCAGAGCTGTGACTGTATTAACACCAGAGCTGGACAAAGTGCCAGGTTAGTGCATTTTGGTGGGGAGTGAGAAACAGAGGAATGCTGCTGCTAGCCGTAAGAACTTTCCCTGAAGGCACAGTAAATCACCCACAGTATTACAGGGATTCTCTGGACCGTTGATAAAAATTGTATTTTTTTGTTCTAGTAATAGGAACACATTAAATTTTCCTTCCTTCATTGCTGAATGTAAATTGAATTTTGTAGCAGTAAGAAGTAGTAGGAAGTAGAAAAGATGGTGGGGAGCTCAGTGTGATTTTGAGGGATTCAAGGAGGCTTTTGGGGTCCAGTTAAGATAAAGAAGACTTCTTTCTTCCCTATATGTGTTGTGAGTGGAGTGCTGGTTTGGGGGAACAGGCTGATGACCACCTCTCCTTGTCTACACCCAAAAGCGGTGTGGAGTAAATCTGGGGATGCACAAGCTTAGATAAAAATAAGGGATGTAAACTGAAGTCTCATTCTTTTTGGAGTATGTCAAACCTTACCAGCCCCAAGCAGATGATAATCTCTAGAAATACTTGCTGCTTCCTGGTGGTTCACTTCTTGACTTTGGCTAAGCTGCTCCCTGACACAGTCATCACAGATCTTTCCCAGAAGTTAAATTACCAGGTGAGAAAGGTCATCCATCTGAAAATCCAATTATATTTTTTGTTTATAATGCAAACTTCTTTGGAGATTACAATGTTGTTTTAATCCTTGCAGTTCACAAATGCAATGCAATATATGACATACATGCCCTTTAGTATTTTTGTGGTATGGTACCTGGCAAAAGACAACTCAACCAATATCTGGAATTTAAAAAATTTGAAAGTACTCAGCATTTTAAATCCTCTAGTGTAGAGGGATTCCTTGTGCAATATAGGATACCCCAGGAGGGCTTGGGCATCCCAGGGCTGTTGCAGAAGTACCCCTGACGGGGCCTCAGGCTGAAAACAGGCTTGCTAGGCACCTGCTAGCTGGCGGCCTTGAACAGCCTTGGGAAAAGGTATACACTGGTCAGCTCCCCCGCTGCTTAGAGGCTTTCTCATGGGAAAGGGGTGTGAACTTTGGAAAAAGTATAACTTGGTGTAACCGAATAATAAAACTGGAGCACGATGCTCAAATCGTATCGGTGTTCGTATCGTGACTCTGGCTGGATTCCCCTGCTCCCGGGACCCCCCCCGCCACACTCTAGCCTATAGGTGTTCCAGTTATTTTGTGTGGAAACTGAAGGCTGATGTCTTCCTCTTCTATTTGAACAAAGTTGAAGTAGTTTCTCAGATGTGTAATAAGACCTTTTTCTAAGAAGTAGAAACCTTATCTTTTTTGAGATACTCTCTGATCTACAATTAAAAAAAAATTATATTTAGCTGCCCTCCAAAAATTTTAAATAATTATGTTGGTCTTTGAATTAGTGATGTCGTGTTTTTCTCTGGGAAACATGCATGGATGAATGGCTGATTAACGAAAAGAGATTTAAAGGGATGAGTCAGAGAACAAAATATATGAACTCATAAAACCTGTGCTATGTTTGGAAGACATGTTTCATGTTTCTGTTCTTCCCAAAGTTTCACAAACTCTTCTGAAATTGAGGTGTGAGAGATTCTAGGGGAAGATATAAGGTGAAAGAGAGGACTTCTGTTCTTTCTCTTTCTGTGGAATCTCTTGATCATCAAATCACACAGAGTTGTATTTTTTCTGAGGTTGGATCTAGACTAGCTTGAAATTCTAAGTCACAGCCTTGCTGCAGCCCAAATCTGTACATTGCTTAACAGGCTTTATTAAATGAAATCAAAATTATTGCCTCTCTTACCTCTTACCCTCTCTTGCATAGCCCAGGCATCAGACCCTTAAGTGACTTTGTTCTGTGTGTGTGGCAGCCACACATATCAAAAGACTGACTGATGTCAGAAGCCACTGACTAGATTGACTTTACAAGATGTTGTAAAGTTTGTATGTTTGGTACAGCTGCATAGTAGAACTAAGGCAGTGATGTCCAGTGTGCAACTATTAGAAGGAATCAGACCACAGTCACCTAACACCCTTCTAGAAAATCAATAACACATCTGGAAGAACCACAATAGACTGGTTTTAACCTACAAAAGAAGGAAATAATACTTCGGGACAAACCTGCCAAATTTTTTTCTCTTTTCTTTTATCACAGTAGTCCTGAGCCTGGCCATCCTGACGTCAGAGACCTAAAGCCAGTCAACCCTGTGAATATCAAGAGCCAGAAAGAAGTATCAGACATGTGGTTTGATATACATAAGGCCTGACTGATGATGATTAATTTTTAGTTGCTAAGCATTTGCCTAGTCTTTGAACACAAGTAAAAACAGTCTGGATGTTTTGAGGTTTGCCTGCTCCCATCACAGCAATCCTCAGACGCCTAACAAAAACAGCTGCAGCACCACCAAAAGGCACTGCTGTTTATGTCCTCACAATGATCCTTATGCTTTAATACACTAGGGACACAGGACAAACACTACCACAGGGAACATCTGAGGAGCAAACCATTCTCTCACAAATAATGTCTTTTACAAGCTTGCGTTAGCTGCCCGTATAAATCTATTTTACAGTGTTATGCATGCTAATATTCAAATCCTTCACAGACCTAAGAGAATGTAAATACTATTGTGAGAACAATTTAACCTTGCAGATGGCTTTCAAAAACTCTGGTTTTAGCAGATCAGGTAACCTGGCCACGAAGTCTAACTGTACCATTTTCTGATTAACTAGACTGTACCCATATCTCAGCCTTGCACATTAAACCACCTGATTTATTAGGACTAGCTTTTTCTGACTGTGCTTTCAACAACTAGAAAAGATCAAAATTTACTTTATGACTGACAGGAGGCTGCTGATGTCTGGTGACTTTTCACTCTCACCACTGTTGGTCATCTTGGCACGGACCCCACCACTATCATCATAGCACAGCCTTCAGCAAACACTCCAGGCCCTGCTGTGCCCTTGTCCCTCTGAGATGCTTCCCTATGATCTGGGAACTCTTACAACATTATGGTCAAAATCCTGTTTATGGGAAGGAGGAATCATAACTTATGTACAAGTAAAGTTAGAAATATCTTGCTAAGATGATGGAAATCTTAGACGTCTAATTCATGAATCTTTAATCGTCTGTTGGATGTGAGGGCAATCTGGCTGTGAGATCTGATATGCCATTGATTGCACAGGTTGATTTGACTGGTCTGGCTGGCTTAGGTGGGTGTCCCCTTTCTTCCTCAGCATTCCATGTGTGTTCCTACTGGAGCTGTGTGCTTGGTTAATGAGGACAGCCTCCCCAACAGACATGGTATTGCTCACTGGTCAAGGGTGTGTGGGTGTGTGGTAGCTGTGCTCCCCTACTGGAAGCTCTAAGTAAGCTCAAGGTCCATTTGTAGAAGACTGTAGGGTAGTCAAACATCCAGTACTAAAGACATAACCAAATGAGAAGCTCGATGCAGCAGTCTGCCAGTGAGTTTTTTTTTTTTAAAAATAAATTTCTTAGGGCAACAAAGCCGGGGAAGGGTCTAGAGAGCAAGTCATATGAGAAGTGGGTGAGGGATCTGGGGTTGTTTGGCCTGGAGAAAAGTAGGTTCAGAGGGAGCTTATCCCTCTCTGCAACTACAAGAAAGGAGGTTGTAGCCTGGTGGTTGGTCTCTTCTCCCAGGCTTACAGTGACTGGACAAGAGGAAATGGCCTCAAGCTGAGTCAAGGGAGGTTGAGGCTGGACAACAGGAAGGATTTCTTCACTAAAAGGGTAGTCAAGCACCGAACAGGCTGCCCAGTGAAAGTGTTCAAGAAATGATTGGACATGGGACTTAATGCCACGGTCTAGTTGACATGATAGTGTTTAGTCAAAGGTTGGACTTGATGATCTTAGAACTCTTTTCTAATCTTAATGTTTCTATGATTCTGTGATCTAGATCTAATTATTACATGAATTAACAGTATTTCAGTCAAATCACTTCTATAAGGAGAAGTCTTGGTATTAATAAAATTAAAATTGAAACACCCCTATTCTGTAGTTTTTATACCCTTTTTCCTAGTGCTCATCTTCCCACTGCTCCCCTGCATCTTTAAGTCAACAGATTTTGGGCCCCTAGGGAGGGCAGGGTCAGAAGTGGTCACCCTCATGAATCCTTCAGGAGGAAAAGATACTGATGTCACTGGTTTCCTCTTTCTCTCTCCAGGAGCCACGTGAAGCCACTGGTACACATCTGCTAACATGATTTTTTTACATCTTCCTTTTTCTTCAGTGGTCTGTAGCAGCATGCTGCATCCAAATATACTGTATATGTTGCTGTCTACACATGGCAGGCGTCCTTTATTTCTTCTCTTTGTTATCTTTAAAATGAGTTCTGGCCAGCTCTGGGTCTGCATTTCTTTACCTGATCGCAGGGGAGTTGTTTATAGCTGCAGAGTCTCTCTCCAGTGCCAAGCCTGTTCCCCACCTCGTATCACCCCATGCCTGTACTCCTCTGCACCATATTGTGCATCTCCACTTTGCAAGGCCTCTGCTGTTGCACCAGACCTGAGTTTCTCTGCCTTATATCGTTGTGTCAGAGGTGTAATTATCCTATTCTGCATAGAATGACTGCTTGTTACTATTATCTGTAAAAAAATGTTATTGTACTACATGCAAGTAAAACGGATTGATCACCAGCACCTGCTCAATTAGAGAAATTGCTTTCACAGTAAGACAAGAAAAAGAAAGCTGCTGGTCAACAAAAAGTTCAGACAGAACAAGACTGACAAGCTTCAGACCCAAGGTCTTGCAAATTCAATACAAAGAGTAAGTGTGACAGGTCTGAGTCTCTGTTAGCTGCTCTGAGCCACTGTGGAAAAGGGGAAAGATACCATTATTGCCATTTCTACCCTAAAGAAGCCAGCTACCAAGAGCTTTAGGAGCATGCTTCTCCTGAAACTCTTGATAGGAAGAAGGAGGTGTCAGTCCTCAAAGGTGGAATCAGGATTAAAAAAAAGAGACCTCTTGCTTGGTTTCCAAGAAGCAGAGGTAGAATAGGACTCTCTGGACACACCAGGCCTGGATGAATGAAAAGAAACAGAATCCGCGGTGACAGGATGGATGATCACAAGTATAAAACCCCTATTGCGAATGGCCATACAGCACTGTCCCTTTAAAAAAAACAACAAGGAAGCACATCCTGTTAAATTCTAATAAAACCAAAATTGAATATCCAAAATGTATATTAATTGACATCTGAGCCAAAAACTTTCTGTGTGATTCCAAATGAAGTTATATGAAGCTCATGAAATAAGAGACGTTGTCTCTTTCACCTTAAGTCACACTCAGTAAAGTTCTAGGAAAATACCCCTTTTCAGATGACTTTTAATTTTTTAAGTTAAGTTTTTAACTCCTGTAAGTCTGATGAATGCAAAGTTACAGGGCAACTCCTATCATGTACCTATAAATGAATGAATTAAAATATCCAATGGCTCAATGACTACACTTTCATTTGTATGTTCAACAATAAAGTACAAAATGCTTTTGTGCTAGAAAATGTAGAAAAATAGAAAAGTCTTTTGTGTTAAAATCAAATATGATTATATGAGAATAATATCAATGGTGTCAAGCTGATTAATTATGTGTATTCATTGGCTCTTCACTAATTTCTGGGAAATTAGTGTTATCTAACCAACTATTGTTTCTCTTCAAACCCCGCAGAAAACCCGAAGCACAGATTTATTTCCTAGACAAATTTAGCTGAGATTATAACATAAAATCTGTTGTTCTTTGTTTCCTGGAAATTTCTTGGTAGGGTCAAATGCAGGCATATATATTTTTCATATTGAATTTAAGTAGTGATTACATATAATGTTCTGCACAGTTGTTCCACTTTCTCATTCCTTTAATTGAAAATAGGAAAAAAGAACAAACAAAAAACAACTCTCTAGAAACAGAGTGTGTTCTTCTTTCCTTCCAGAAAGGAAACTTCTGCAAACTTTTGGCACTCTCTCCTATAATATTCTCATAGATAAGCTTATGAAATGTGGATTAGGTGATTGGACAGTGAGGTGGATCAAGAACTACCTAAATGGCAGAACTCAGAGGTCATAATCAGCAGAACAGAATCCAGTTGGAGGCGTGTAGTCAGTGGTGTTCCCCAAGGATCAATGCTGCATCCAGTCTTATTCCACTGGTTTATCAGTGACATCTGCTTATCACACCTGTTTTCCTTTCATGACAAGGTAAACCACCCAGCTGATCAAGGGAAGCCAGCTGATGTAATGTTTTTTGGATTTCCGTAGAGCTTTAGATGCTGTCTCTCATAGCATCCTTCTGGACAAAATGCGCAGCACACAGCTGGATGAACACATCATGGGATGGGTGAGCAACTGGCTCATGGATGAGTCATGAAGGGTTACAGTGAATGAGGTGACATCAGACTGGGGACCTGTCACCAGTGGGGTTCTGCAGGCTCCACCTTAGGCCCTGTGCTCTTCAACATCTTCATAAATGACTTGGGCACAGGACTGGAAGGGATACTAAGCAAATCTGCAGACAACACAAAACTGGACGGAGCTGTTGATTCCCTTGGGAGGCCCTGCAAGAGAGACCTTAGCAAATTAGAGGGCTGGGCAATCAGCAACCATATGAAGTTCAACAAGGGAAAGTTCTGGATTCTGCACCTGGGATGGGGCAACCCTGGATGCATGGACAGACTGGGGAATGACAGGCTGGAAAGCAGAGACAGAGAAAAGGACCTTGGGGTCCTGGTCGATGGTGAGTTGAATATGGGTCAGCAGTGCCCTGGCAGCCAGGAG
>NW_008238433.1:1016842-1035514 GCF_000691975.1 Corvus brachyrhynchos
TGGCTGAGATCCCACGGTCTGTTCAGCCTGGAGAAGAGGAGACTGAGGGGAGACTTCATCATAGTCTACAACTTCCTCATGAGGGGAAGAAGAGGAGAAGACACTGATCTCTGTGCTGACCAGTGACAGGACCCGAGGGAATGGCCTGATGCTGCGTCAGGGGAGGTTTAGGATGAATATTAGGAAAAGGTTCTTCATCCAGAGGGTGGTTGGGCACTGGAACAGGGTCCCCAGGGAAGTGGTCACAGCACCAAGCCTGTCAGGGTTCAAGAAATGTTTGGACAATACTCCGAGGCACATGGTGTGACTCTTGGGGGTGGTGCTGTGCAAGGTCAGGAGCTGGACTCAGTGATCCTTGTGGGTCCCTTCAGCAGGACCTTCACAGGCTCCAGATTTGGGTGGAGAGAATCCCAACGAGGTTCAACATGGGCGAGTGTAGGGTGCTGCACCTGGGGAGGGATAACCCAAGTACCAGCACAGGTCAGAGGCTGACCTACGGGAGAGCAGCCCTGCAGAGAAGGACCAGGGAGCCTTTGAGGATGACAAATTCATCTAACATGAAGAGCACAGTTTTTCCACGTAAGGAAAGGTGATCACAGAATGTTAAGGGGTTGCTCTGTCCCTATCCAATGCTCTAGCCTTATCCTAGAAGGTTACCAAATTTGTCAGGCACGATTTCCCCTTTGTAAAGGCATGTTGGTTGTTATCAATCACCTCTTTGTATTCCATGTAGCATACTTTCCAGGAGAATCTGTTCCATGATCTTGTCTGGCACTGAAGTGAGACTGACTAGTCTTTAGTTCCCTGTGTCTTTTTTCCCCTTTTACAAAATGTATGTTATATTTCCTTTTTTTCCAGTCATCAGGGATTTCACCTGACTGCCATGATTTTTCAAAAATTATGGACAGTGGCTTAGCAACTTCAGCTGCAAGCTCCATCAGGACCTATGGATGAATCTTGTTGGGTCCCACGGACTTGTGCACTTTCCAGTTCCTTAGGTGGTCTGGAATGTGATCCTCTCCTGTGGTGGACTCAGGGTCTTCTTTCTGCCGGTTCCTGAATTTTCTGTTCTGAAGTTGGGAGGCATGGTTGGAGAACATCATCAGAGAACAGATCTTGGACTTCAGGCACAAAAACTTTGCCTTTTTCAGAGAACTTTTAGGTGGGATCTCGTAGGAGGTACCTCTGAAGGGTGAAGAAGTCCAGAAAAGCTTGTTGGCCTTTAGGGACAGCACTTTACGAGTACAAGTATGGTCCATCCTCATGAAAACAAGGAGACATATCAGGAGGCCAGCTTGGCGAAGCAAGTAATCGTGACATATCTTCAATAAAAAAATGCAAATACAGGTGGGAGACAAGGGCAGGATACAGAGAAGAAATAAATAAACACTGCCAAGGCATGTAGAGGCGTAGTAAAGGAAGCCAAAATTCCACTGGTTTGCAAGAAGTGTCATGGGCAGTGGATGATTTTACTACTACATTAGTCAAAAAAGGCTGACCATTACAGGATGGGGTGGGTGATTCAGTGACAGCAGACATGGATAAGGCTGGTCCTCACCACCCTGCTTGTTGTCACCAACAGTGTCTGCCAGGCTTCTGTACTCAGTGAAGGAGGAAAGGAGCTACCAGCCTAGTTTAATGGTCACATCAGGGATCATGCAGGAGCACTCAGCACTCACACATATCCTGGGACCTGGTCCTGCTGCACCCCAGGGTGCTGAGGGAGGTGGCTGATATCCTTGTACAGCCAGTTTCTATCAGCTTTCCAAGGCTGTAGTCACCAGGGAGAACCCCAACAACTGGAGAAAGGGAAATGTCTCACCTGCCTTCGAAAAAGGGCAAAAGCCACATTGAGGAACCATATGCCTGTTGGATGGCCATCAGCCTGGGGTAAAATCAAGGAGGGAGTAATCCTGGAGCCCACATCTGGGCACCTGAGAGAGAAGACAGTGACAGGGAGCAGTTTGCAAGAATTTACCAAGGGTATTTGTTGCTGCTGGAGAAAGATTCTCTTCAGTAAAACTCTAAATCCTAAGAATTTACATTGTGCAGAAATAAATGAGGCATTAAACTGAAGCAAACACACATCGAGCTACATGATGTTTACTTCAGCTCTGTTTTTTTCAGAGGCTGGGTTGTTGGAAAATGTGAGCCAGTGCCAAATTATTGTAACTCCCAAGACTAGATGGAAGACCACCTGACTTTTTGTTATTCAACAGAAAAAATTATTTTACTTCTGCTGCATTTTATCCTTTTGTGTGGCGGCTGTATTACATGGGATACTGAAATATGTACATAATGAACAAATTCTTAGGGATCATAATATGCAGAATGTCTCTTTTACTTCTTTCTATCCATCAAGTTTTCCAGAATACAATGAATGATCATTCTATGGAATAGTCAATATGTACCATCCTAGTAGCTGCACTAGCCACTCTAATTTCTATGTAGTTTCAGAAAACAAAATGCAAACTGCTCTCCCATGTTTCTCTTATTGCATGACAGCTCAAAATATATGATTCAATAAAATACATTTGTTTGTTAAGGTAGAGAAAGATCCAAAAGGAAAGACCTGTAAAAATACTTTAGGTTCCTGAATATGGGTTCCTCCTTTAGTGTTCACTGAGTCTTCAAGATGATTGACTGGAAATACAGAGCCTGATTTTCAGCCAGTGAGAGTCCGAGCAGCTCCATTAAGGACCAATCTATGATGCCAGGTGGCCTCTGAGTGTCAGGCTCAGTATAAATGCAGCACTGAGAACCTTTGAAAGGGAAATTCAGTCTAGCCATGAATTTTATGTCTTTTTATGAGCTGATATGAGACATGAGAGAGGGACTTCCCCATGATTAAGAACAGAAATAAAATTTAATCACACTTCTCAAATAGTTAGCTAATAAATAAAAAAAACCCTCACTGAAAATTATGTTACTCTGAAGCAGAAGAATAGTATGGAAGCATAAATTGTGCATTCAGTAATTCTACAGAGCTTCCCTGATGCAGAAGAAACAACTAATCTGTCAAGCCCTGTCTTTCAAATATAAAACCAATGAATTTCTCAAGTATCGGCCAAAGCATCTGTAGAAGCAATGTTAGAATGAATGAAGAAACAGTTCTGCCTGGTGTCTCAAGACAGAAAGGAGGGAACTATACAAAGGAAAAGTTCCATTCAGTTTCATTAAGAACAATGGACTAATTATTTTTTCCAGAACAAAATCATCAACTTGTTTATTTGATCCTTCTTTATTATGCTGTTCCCAGTACTCGTCACAAACCTTACAAATGCAGTTTTACTCTGCCCTTACTATTGCAGCTGCAGAGATGTTCATAGCAGATGCAAGTCTCATTACAGCTTCCTCTTATGGAACTTCTAGTGGGAAATAAGGCCTTTAGTTTGATGTGTTATTGTCTAGGAACAGTATTCCCCAGTTTAGTGCCCCCACAAAACCCACGAACTACTCACTCCCCCCTCCCTCTCCGTGTTGCAGTGTGCTCAAGAAGGGGACTTGGGGCACAAAAGGCAAATACCACAGGTTGAGATAAGAACAATTTACTGGAAACAGCAATGAGATAAGTAAATGAACAAAAACAGCAACAATATTAATGACAGAAGGTACAAAAGGGAGAGTGATTCACATGTAAAATGCTCACCTACAACCCTGACCAGAAGAGAGCCCTTCTCCCTGGAAGAGACTCCCTTTCCCCACTCTTGGCAATGACTTGAATTTATATAGAGTAACTTCTGAGTTCTGGCCATGCCCCTCCTGGTGTCCTGAGTTGCAGTGTATTCTATTACCATCCTCATGAACTGTTGAAATCAGGTGGGGCAGTGTTTCCTTGCCTCCTCCTCCCAGACTATCTTGCTGTTAATGGCCCATCATTGTCCTGCCACATTACTCAGAGATAACTCCCTCCGGACCATCTTCTGTTAATGAGCCTAATCAACACTTGGCCTCATGACTCATCATCCCATTGTGAGATGCTCCAGCCAGAGGGAGGAATCAAGCATTCCATCCTGGATATAATCTGAGATTCTGAACACCAGAGACAGCCTTCCCACTGGATTTCCAGAGGACAGGAGCTACATAGCCACCACTGGACCTTCTGAGGAAGAGCAGACCCTTTCTACAGGATCACTGCTTCAAAAGAACCACATCCACCACTTCAGGAGGACTGCAGCCACCCTGACTAACAAGGTGTCAGGTTGTACCCTGACTCTGTCAGTTTAACCCAGTGTTCTCTGCCTTTTTTTTTCCCTTTTATTTCCTTATTAAATTGTTTTTCTGACTTGGTGCCTCCCACTAGTTTGTTTTCAAACTAGTACACCTGGCTACTACAAAAATTAACCCTGTCCTGGCTGGAACCAGGACAGATGTGAAAAAAGTTAGTATCTTTTTATTTTCTTCCTTCCTTTCTTGTCCTCCAGTTACTGAATTCCCAGTTTCTTCATCTAAAATCTGTCCAGCCACAGTCTGGGGCCTTTGAAATGGCTTAGAGAACAGGTATATGACCTGAAGCTAGATCTTGACATGGTAAAAATAGCTGCAGCCATTATGATTATGAAAGAACAACTCATTACGTGAAAGAGCAACCTGACAGAACAACTACTTGTGGAGGCCACTCTATTACAAGAGACAGGCTGACCTCAGTTTTGTCTCCCTACACTGTCCTTGATATCTCTTCTTGAGGTAAAATTAAACTTCCAAATTTTCAAGTAGAAATATCACAAGCCCTTTAAGAAAATACTTTGGGGGCAGGAGTCTCAGGGCTAGTATAATAAGCTGTTTCACATCCTCCACATTGAAACCGCCTCTCTGAAACTTTTTATACCTCAGTTGAAGATCTGTTAAGCAGAAAGCTATGAAAAAACCTCTCTTTTGGCTGTGCAAGCAAGCACCGGATGGAGATTGGACAGTCACAACAAAAAGAATTGCTGCTAAGTGAAACATATAATTTCAGAAGCTTAAATCAGAAAAAAAGGGAAGAAAGCAGGCCCAGAAACACTGATTAGTCTTGCATGTACAAGCTAATCTACACCCCTTGCGAAATAGACATTGTCTTAGCAGGCACACTTTCAGTGCAAAAGTACATACTATGTAACCAGTCTCAAAAAACCCCTCAAGACTATCTTTAATCAGGTGCATCTGAGCATGATTTAAAGGAATGAGTTATCAACAAAGTGGGTGGTTGCATGTGGGAAGTGAATGAAATTATTCGGTAGTGAGGAGTTAAGGAATACTGGTGGGTGTTGCTATTTTTGTCTAAGGCACACTGAGTTGCTGTCAGTATTAATACAGCCTTCAGCTAATCGGTTGCTTAGACTTTAACCATTACAGGGCATTAGAAAAGGTATCTTCTCAGATAGTTCAATTAAGTTGCCTAGAAAATGAACTACAATCTGGCTTTTCTGATCAACTCCTTCAGTGTACAAAGTTGTTTTATAATATAAATATTCTTTATGAATCTTCTCCATGGAGAAAGAAATGGGTCCATATCAGCAATAAAATAAAGTTGTAGTATACACAAAATCTTGTATTTCTGCTGTATTTTACTGCCAAAAGTATAGGGAAGTGTAAACTCCAGCTTCGTTTTGTGATGTAAAACACAATTGCCCACTTTTTCTTTTGTAGTTTGACTGTGTCAAAATAACCTGGCTTTCTCAGTTAACTCTGAACTGTTCAGCTGAGGAGTGAAAGATGCAAATGAGGCTTCCTCTGCAGATCAGCCTTCCTTATAATCTGGTACTTTTTTTAAAAAAAAATCCATTTTGTAGTTATATAGATGAAGTAAAATCAGCAACCATTTCAAAACCACTGCCCATTATTTCAGTTCAGCCAGTTCCAGTGTGATTCAAGATTCCTAAACATACATGGTGGGACTTAAGTCTCACAACAGCAGAACATACTTTGAGGTCAGTGTTTGAGGAGTATCACCACTCATAGCAAGAGATCAGCAGGGGTAGCTGAGAGGTCCATGACATTTTCCAGTCAGAAATTAGCTTAGATATTTTACATTTCTGCACTAAAGAACAACACACATACGTGACCTCTAATCTTGCAGGATTGGGATGTCTGTAGTTGCTGCAAGTACAGCTATAAACTCATTGTCTAGCACTTACACTTTTCAGGAGGTAATGTTTTACCTAAATCTCGTGGGAAAAAATGCATTTTAAAAGCAAAAAATAGAGTGAAGCATTTTCTATAACATCAATTTTTGAGAATAAAATTAGAAATCAGTGCTGATACTGTGGGAGTTACATAACTTGTCCTGGGTATGTATGGGAGTTTCTTTTCCTTTCCCTCAGCCCAGAAGGTGTTTCTGCCTGTATCTGCCTTGAAAGCTGTAGGGTTGGGGCACATCAAAACTTGTGTGGCTCTGGAGTCACAGTGTAGAAGTTCTTTCTCAAATGACACTGCCAGAGCAGAAAGAGTACTTTTGGCTGGTACTTACCCGGTTGTCCAGACATCCATTTCCCTCTCACTTCGCAGGGCAACAGGATAAAACTGCTCTTCCCCTAGACACTGAAGCACTCACTGAGAATCTGTGGTGGGTGCCTCAGCTGTTTTTCTGCAACTCTGTTTGGAGGACTGAGAAAGAGAAGCCTATTTGATTTGCATAAATTAACTGCCTTTTACAAAGGTTTAGTTGTGGGGTTTTTTCTCCCTGTTGTTTCTACTAGAAAAAAAACCCCAACAAATTACAGTGGTTTAACGCTGGAAGTGTGTGAATGAGTGTGACTTACCAGGGACCAAGATTCTCAAGCAGACAATCCACTTTGCCTGCTCTGTCTTTCTGTCATGGTGTACTATTTAAAGCATCATACTTGCATATCAAAAGAGCCTGTGAGTCACGACAGAACTTCTGAATCACAAAAAGCCTTGCTTGTGCCATGGATGAGAAAATAGTTTCACTGTGAATGCTACCAGGCAGCAGATAATTGAATACCTGTGTGTATGTGAGTAGATGACCAAAGCAGAACTTCTATACTCCCAAGAAGAAGCCTGCTACTTGATAGTTGTGAGGGTAACGGGGTGGACCTGTAAATAATGATAATACCTGGTTTAAATACAGATGGCATGTCCTGCATTCTCCAATTCATGAAGGGACATGAGAAAGCCACTTAAGAGACTGATGACATACTCTGCTCCTGCATACAGACTATTTAGGTTGGGAAAATTGGAGCCTGGAAGAGTGGGTAAAAAAAATGACAGCTTCCTGGAAGTGAAGGGAGACTGGAGATTGGTGAGCTGAGTGAAGATGAGTGCCAGGGGATGCCCAGCATCCTTAGCCAGCAACGCACAAGAGAGGTAACTGCCAGAGGTGACAGAACAGGAGCCTGCATGGCATTCTGCCTGACAACACTGGGTCAGCAGTGACCTCCCTACTGCAGACTGAGGTTGACAGTTTGGGAGCCTAATTCTGGGGCAAGTCAGGTTGTAAGTGCATGGCTCAATCCCCAGATCCTTCATGAGCTGTCATTCAATATACCTCATCTGGAAAACCTTGACAAGTTTCTTCATATTTTTTAATTTAATGATTTTTAAAGAATTTCAGAGCAAAGTCTTACTAATGTGTGCCAGCTGATGCACACAGATGTTTTGGAGTAGAGATACCATGGCTCTTTTCCACAAGCATTGAAAGAAATCTTGAAAGAAAAAAAGCACAGAAAGTATCTACCTCAACTATTTTGAACGTTTTTTTCTCTTAAATAAGATTCTTCTGCTATAGTGGAGTGATAAAATTCTAAAAAGATATACTGAAAGTTTTAAAAGCTTCACACTGAATATTAAGCCAATCTATTTTGTCAGAAGTAACACAAGATTGGGTACCATAGAGAGCCTACTCTTGACCACCCCACTAACTCATATGAGAATGCAGACAGACCTCTAGCTGTACTATCCATATGAAAGTATATTATGGTGTATTTCCATTAGGATTGTGAAGATACTGATGCTTGGCTCTACATTCTTCTTACCAGCCACTTGAAAAGAAGTACAAATTTTCATTGGTACAGTTTGAAAAAGACACAGATAGGAAGAGTAGCAAATAATAGAATGCACTTCTCTGGTCTGGGCATCTTGACTGCTCTGTCTCAAGCAAATTGTGCATATACAGGCAACAACAAGTATAAAGTGTATGCTCATGAGTGACTAATGTAGGTTGCATTTATTCTGCAGCTAACTGAGCCATAGGATTGACCATGACCTGTAATCAAGGCAATCTGACTTGTCAGTGTAACAGTACAAGCAAAATGGCAAATATGCTGGTTTCAGCTGTATAAATAGGGACATTACATAACCCCTGCATTCGGCTTTACCGTGATTGTTTCTAGCATATGAGATTCAGTTCTCAATGTCCATGACAGACACTGAAATCAGACAAAACCAGAAAAAGACATAAGGAACCTTTAAGCTGGGAAAATAGGCTGTATCTTGAAGGACAAAAACCACAACCCATTTAGCTGGTCAAGCAGGGAGTGAAGGGATCTGCTTGACCTCAGTGAAAGCACAACTTTCATAAAGAGTTTTCCTACTCAATATAAAAATATGAGAATTCAATGTGAACAAATTCAAATTATAAATAAAGTGTCTTTCTTTTTTTGCCAGGAAAGATAGTTATCAATGAAAATAGTTTTGCACAACTTATTGAAGACCATAATGAATTTTCTACTACTGTCAAATTATTAATCCAGATCATCCAAGAGATGTTTGAGTAAATATACACAACCTCAGGTATTGCCAGTGGTGCATATAATGTAGATCATCAGACTATAGGATCACAGCTGTCTCTTGTTTATATAAAATTTAGCTGCATATATGAACGAAGGGAACAGCCATGGAACACATTACAGCTTAACAGCCTTGAGTTTAGTGTCTCGGTTTAAAACTTGAAAGAAAAAGGACATCTCTTCATATCACTAATGTGAAAAATTGAAAAGCACATTTAAAAATATTGGAAAATTTACTGGGAGTTTTAAGGATGTCTGGAGAAAACTTTGTGTAAACCGTAGCAATCCTTGAATACTGCAAGACAACAAAGCATGTCTGAGAACAAAACTGAATGTGATAGTATTCATACATTCACTTGGGTTGAGGCAGCTGCATGAGGTTCTACAAGGGCAAGTGCTGCGTCCTGCCCCTGGGTTACAACAGTCCCCACAGTCCCCACAAGAGTGCTACAGGCTGGGTGAGAGCAGCTGGAAAATTGACAGCAGGAAAGGACCTAGGGGTGCTGGTTGACAGTGGCTGAACATGAGACAGTGTATGCCCAGGTGGCCAGAAAGGCAGTGGCATCCTCAATCAGTGTGGCCAGCAGGACCAGGGCAGTGACTGAACTGCTGTGCTCAGCACTGGTGAGGCTACACCTTGAGTCCTGTCTTCAGTTCTGACCCCTCACTACAAGAAAGACATTGAGGTGTTGGATCAAGTCCAGAGAAGGGAAATGGAGCTGGGGAGGGGCCTGGAGCACAAGTTTCATGAGGAGTGGCTGAGGCAGCTGGGGGTGTGTAGTCTAGAGACGCTCAAGGAAGACCTTTATTGTTCTCTACAACTCCCTGAAAGGAGGGTGTAGCAACGTGGGGCTGGGTTCTTCTCCCAGGCAACCAGTGACAACACAAGAGGACAGAGCATCCAGCTGCACCATGGCAGGTTCAGGCTGGACATCAAGAAGAATTTCTTCATGAAAAGGGTTGTTAAGCAACTGAACAGACTGCCCAGAGAGATGGTGGAGTCACCATCCCTGGAGGTGTTCAAGAAACAACCGGATGTGGCACTTAGTGCTGTGGTCTTGTTGACAAGGTGGTGATCAGTCAAAGGTTGGACTCAATGATCTTAGAGGTATTTTCCAGCGCGAAAGATTCTCTGTGTGTGATATGCAGGAGAAAGGCTCCAGCATAAACAGGAGTCACATAAAAATAGAACTGAAAAAGCACTGTTAGTTACAATCTAGTCAATAAATTGAGGTGAAGAAGTAAAGAATGCCAAGCATGATGAAACAATATTCTTGGACAACACTTGGCTAAAAAGGACAAGTGATCCAATACTTCTTAACTCTCATTCATGGCCTGGGCAACATGTCTTTGTGTCTTGGTGTTCTGCTTTGTGGTAGTATGTTGTCAATGTATGTGTTCATAATGCTCCAGTCAGTAAAGTTTGTCCACAGCTTTTGCAGATGCATTTCCAGCAGAACAATTTTGCCTCCACAGTGCTGCTGTGAGAAGCACTGTGATGGTTTTGTGAATTCTGTCAGGATTCTCTACCAGAGGTGTCAACAACAGCATTGGGTATGTGACTAGGTATGCATTCTTCATGTCAACTTGAGATTCAAGAGAAAAAGCACACTATAAAATACACCGTTATTACCTTTGGGAAAAAAAAAAAAAGAAAAGATGGGTTCTTCAGAAGAAGGCAGATACTTAGAATCAAAGAATGGTTTGGAGTTTTTTGGCATTTAAACTCATCTAGACCAAGTCCTCTACCACGGGTAGGGACACCTTCCACTAATCAAGAGTCCCAGGTTACTCAAAACCCCATCCAACCTGGCCTTGAATACCTCCAGAGATGGAGCATCCACAGCTTCTCTGGGAATCTGTTCCACTGTCTCACCACAATTACAGTACAGAATTTCTTTTTTATGGCCTATTTCAATTAACTGTCAGTTTAAAATTGCTACCCCTTGGGCTGTCACTAAAGGCCCTGGTAAAAGTCCTTCTTATAAGAAATAATTATATGAGATAGATGTAAGAAAAATATACATTGAAAAGCCATAATAAAATCCCAACTGGAGTCTTTTTTTCTCCAGGCTAAACACTCTCAACTCTCTGTCTGTCTTCACAGGAGAGGTGCTTCAGCCCCCTCATCTTCTTGACTGCCTTGCTTTTACAAGTCCTTGTCTTTTCTGTGCTGGGAACCCAAGAGCTGGACACAGCAGGTGAGGTCTTGCAAGAGCAGAGCAGAGGGACAGAATCCTCTCCCTCACCCTGCTGGCCGCACTGCTTTTAATGCAGCCCAGTATACAACTGGCTTTTGGGGCTGAAAGGGCATGCAGCAGATTCATATCTAACTGTTCAGCTACCAATATGCCCAAGTCCTGCAGGGCTGCTCTCAATTCACAGCCTCTGCTGATGCTGATGACTGCTCAAATCCAGGTGCAACTGGGTATTTTTGAATTTCATGAGGTTCACCTTGTCTCAGTCCTCAAGCCTGTCAAGGTCCCTCTGAATGGCAATGCACCCCACCAGCTGCACCACTCGTCTCAGTGTCATCTGCAAGCTTGCTGAGAATGCCCTCAATCCACTGTTCATGTCATTAATAAAAACACAACCTTACCAGTGCCAATACAGATCCCTGAGGGACACCACTGGTTTCAGATCTCCTTTGGATACTGAGGCATTAACAACAAATCCTCGGATGCAGTCATCCAGCCAGTTTCTTATCCACCTAGTAGTCCCTCACTGAAGCATATCTCTCTAATTTATCAACAAGAATATTGTGTGGGACAGTGCCTTCAATGGCTTAAGGCTCCCACCTTACTTACTGGCATGATTTGAAGTGTTGTTCTGCTGGGGGGTAGGAAGGGCCTGCAGAGGGATCTGGACAGGCTGAGACCAGTGGCATGAGGTCCAACAAGGCCAAGGTCCCACACTTTGGTCACAACAACCCCATGCAGCCCTACAGGCTGGAGACAGAGTGGCTGGACATTGGCGCAGGGAAAAGCACCTGTCAGTGCTGGTTGACAGCTGCTGAACGTGAACCAGAGTGTGCCCAGGTGGCCAAGAAGGCCGGTGGCATCCTGGCTTGTATCAGTATGGTGAATGGAACTAGGGAAGTGATTTCCTCTGGTACTTGACACTGATGAGGCTGCACCTCAAATCCTGTGTTCAGTTCTGAGCCACTCAATTCAGGAAGGACTTTGAGGTGCTGGAACAGGTCCAGAGAAGGGCAACGGAGTGGGTGAAAGTTATGGAGCACAAGGAGCAACTTAGGGAGCTGGGGGTGTTTAGTCGGGATGAAAGCAGGCTCAGGGGAGACCTTATCACTCTGTACAACTGCCTGAAAGTAGGGTGAATCCAGCTGGGGATCGGCCTCTTCTCCCAGGCAACCAGCGACAGGACCAGAAGACACAGTCTTAAGCTGTACCAGGGGAAGTTTAGACTGGACATTAGGAAGTGTTTCTTTACCCAGAGGGTGGTGATTGGGCATTGGAGTGAACTGCCCAGGGAGGTGGTAGAGTCACCATTCCTGGAAGTGTTCAAGGAAAGACTGGATGTGGCTCTCAGTGCCATGGTCTGTTTGTCATGGTGCTGTTCGGTCACAGATTGGACTCTGATCTCAGAGATCTTTTCCAATGTAACTGATTCAGTGATTCTGTGATAGAAAGTTTGATTTGATGCTATCTGTTTTGGTTTTAGAGTTGCATACCCAAGTTGTGTTTACCAGCAACTGAGTTGATGCTAGCTGATGGCCATCCATATGCACCATGTGTCCATACCTGTGTCCGTACCTAAAGTGGCCATACCTAGGACCACATACCTTACGTGTCCATGTGCCTACACCTAATATATGATTCCTACATGAATATGTCTACAGATGATATGTGAAAACAGATTTCTGTAGAAATATCCCACATTGCCTAATCTTTACTAAGAGAAAACTGTGCAAGTGTAAAAAGAAAATTATTGAAGGACCTTGCAAACAGATAGCAGAAGGAGAAATTTTTTTTGTGGCTTCCTGCATGCAGTCCTCAAGAGTTCCCTTCAACCAGAGGAAAACCATGGCAAGCACACAACTGGTGCTCACAAGCAGACACTGCTTTTGTCAAAATGTAGGCACAAGACAAACCAAAAAACCAAACACCACCCAGGAAATTTGATTGTGCAGCTCCATCTGCTCAAACTGCCAACATAAACATATTTATTGGGTGCTAAATATGGCACATACTTGTAGTACTTTCAGCTTATATCACTGAGTGCTTAAGAGTCAGCAAGGCAGATGAAACAGTAATTTTATGAGAAAGACTTACACTATCAAAAATCTTCTGAAAAGATAACCAAAATGTAGACAAAAGCAAGGATTAAGGAAATGAATACAGAGAAGATTAAGGCCTGTCCACATCTGTCATTTTGCAGCTATAGGCAATTACGTTTTTTTCACGTCTGTGTGGTCTCTACAGATAGTACTGACCAGTAGCCATAATGCTTCTAGCCAGGGTGACAGCATCCCATGAAACCCTGTTAGGAAAGGGTGAGGCTGGAAACTGATAGTGAAAGAATGAACATTATGATCAGCCTTTAAGGGATGAAAACTCCACCTTTTCCCACTTGTCACACCTGTGTTTGCCTTTTGGGGAAGTAAGGGGGTTTTTATCAACTTTTCAGATTGAACTTGGATGAATAATACTGACATGTACATCTACAAAATGTTGCTTCTTTTCTCTCATCTTTCCTCCTTCCCTCCCTTCCCTCTCCTTCTTTAAGAGGAACTGTTGGGAATTCGGAAATATTGTATATCTCAAATAAGAGACTACTATTTTCAGATGGTTTCAAAACCCTGTTTTGGATGCAAAGCAGGAAGTTTCTGTCAACAAGTCATAGAAATAAATTCCTTTTCTGTTCGAGATCCGGTAATCCAAAAATCTGTAAATAAGTAAGTTAGTTAATTCAGTGTAAATACATTACTAATACCAATGGACTTCAATACCTGTTTGATTTTTTGTTTTTAATTCTCACAGTTTATATATTCATGTTTTAGTATCTTCTGGAATAAAGTGATGAACTAATAATACTCTGATATTATTTTTATATTTCTAATAGACTTCCTTCAACCTGATCACAAAACTTCTCATGATGATTTTGCTGCTTTACTGAACACTGGCACACTTGAAGAGATCCTTCAGACACCTTAGAAATGCAGCTGCTGGCCAACACATTGCAATTATTAGGAGTAGGTTTGGATGCATGGACTATTAATTACAGCTGTGAATTTGTTTATTCATCATGGTACAGAGTTCACAAATCGCTCTAGAAGAAAATTAATTCCAGCATCAGTGGAATTTGCTCCTTGGTAAAGCACAAAAAGTGTTCATGTGTGGACAGCAATAAAGCAGAAATAAATGGTAACATCTCACTTTAATTCCTTATGACAATTTATTTGTGACTACACTTCTAAAGTGTTTTATCTTCTGTTAGCAGTGTAAAGTTAGATAAATCATTACTGATAGTATGTTGAAGATTATTATTTGGTTTTATTGTTTTTTTTAGCATGAAAATAAGACCAGCAACACAGTCTTTTTTGAACAGTTACCTACAGTGGTTTATAATATTGCCATGGCCAGAGATCAGCTGATCCCATTCTATTATGGGTGTTGGCTCCACCATACAATGTAATTCCACAGATAAAGTTTATCAGTGAAAGTTCTCAGGCAATAACAGCAAGTCATGTCCAATTTTTTTTCCCATAAACCTCTGTCAACAGCAGCAGACACCCAAATTCTATTCCATTCTCTTTTAACATGATCAGAGGTAAAGTTCACCAAGCACAGTGATTCATCCTTTGTGTCTTGTGGAAAATAGAAACAGATTTTCCAACGAAATCTTTTGACATATTTCACCCATTCATGCTTGTACTTCTAGTGAAAGATGAGTTTTACTGATATTTGTGTAGTATTTCCTGGCTTTTCTTAAGATCTTCTCTGGGTTAGTTAATACAATTCCTGTTACGAACAAGCCTTGGCAGTAAAACAGAAAAATGTCATGTTAGAACTAACATCAGCCAATCTGTGCTTCAGTTAATTATGTATCTGTGAGCAAGCAGAATGTACCATCTCTAAATTCTAATGATGGGATATCTTATGACACTACTATGCCAGTGCTGGCCTCTTTAGGAGATAGGAAATATCAGAAGGTAACTCCACCATCCCCTGGCAGTGTCTGAGCCTTGGTTTCCCAAGCCTTTGTAGACTTGGGTATCAAAGGCTGAAAGCTCTAGCTGAGACCTGCAGAGTGAATACCCATGGTGTCAAATGACATGGAGGTTGTGTTTATGGTCATTGCTTCATATTCTTTTTGAGTGTGGTAATTTTCACTTGTAGATGGAGTTGGAAAAATTAAGTTATGTAACATATTCTGATTATATACATTTTTGTGGGAAAACGAGGTGTCTGAAGCAGCCTGTGCTCCCAACATAGCTCCCAACTTAATTTCTCACTTGAGAGTAAGCATGCTTCACTCTTTTTTTTTTGTCTGAATAATACCAATAATTGATTAACTGCATTAATCAGCTCTTTCTTATACAGAAAAAAAAGCAATTATTGGCAGATAAATCAGCTGTATTTTTTCTCTCCACTTACCTAGTTGCTATGTTACAAATTATGGACAAGGTCCATTTTGATCATAAATGCTATAATAACATTCATTGCCAGATCAGGGTAATAATTTTCATATCCTGCCACTCAGGTTGCACAGGCACTGACCTCAACAGGCTCATGACAGAGGAGTTTCTTGTTGGTGGCAAGTACCCCACCAACTACTTTTTGAAAGCAGTGGGCAGATGCAGGCTTCTTTTTCTTATATTTCTCAGATGTTGCAGGATTAGCTTAAGTGCTCTGAGACTTTGAAACAAGTAATTGAATTCTTCCTTGGTATAGGGTGACAACTGAAGAAAAGCTCAGGAAGTGAAAGTGTTAAGGAGAATAAAGGCACTCTAATTCTGTTAAAATCTGTCCTTGTGCTACTAGAGATTCATTGACTGATTTTTCTTCTAGTCCTGAATATGTTTGGCTTCAGGACTCACCTAAAGACTCATTTCTATAATTGCCTAGAAGACCATAGATAGTCTGATAAGCTACTGAATAATGAGACAGACTTTTTTTTTCTAAACAGTATTAGATCAAAGTACACACTATTAATTATTAAATGTATTACACATATGTGATAATATTAAGTGCTACTAAAAAACCACCCATTGCATAATTTATAAGAAGCTAAGTATCTCTCTCCAGACCCTCAACTATTTTGAGGAAGGAGGGAAAAAACCAAAAGGAGCTACTCTTTAAGTTAATTACTATGTAACAGTCACAGCAGAACATTACATTTCTATCCCAGATGGTAAAGCGCCAGCTATATCAGTTTATCCCAGCAAAACAAAACATACTTCAGTCTTACAACATTTTGGAACAATGACTCAGTTTTTCATAGCTGGCCAAGGTCTCACCTTTACTCGTGCAAATATCTAGGGCACGCATGTGTAACTGTTGCAAACTAAAAACCAAAAAAATTCTAGGAGGAGGGAAGGGTGCTAACCATTCTTCCGCCAGCAGTTTTCCACCACTCCCATGTTTTCCCACGTGACAGCTGGAAAAAGCAGAAGAGATCTCTTTTTGACAGTTCTTTTGACTATGAAATTATACAACTTCAGAGCGTTTGGAACACACGAAAGCCAAAAAACCCGAAAACAAACCCCAAAACAACAAAAAACCCAACCACAGGCAGTGTTTGCTATTGACACTTCTTCCTAAAAGGGAGAAAGAAGACTCTTGGAAGAGACCGTCCATAATTTTGTTTTTTTTCTCTTGCATAAATACTATCTGGATTACATCTCACTCAAATCACTGCACTTCTTTTTGTAAGGAAGCTGGACTCGATACTTGAGATTTTTAATGGAAAACCAGGGTTGAAGCAGTCAGAGATTCTCAGGAACAGCCCCCTTCCCCACCAAACACAACCGAAGGGTTCCTCAGGAACACTGAGCTCTGCTGAATATTATTTTGAAAGGCAGTGTAACTGAGTCTGGTAGCAGCAGCTGCCTTGGTTTACCTCCCCAGTGTGCTGCCCTAGGACAGCTGTGCGCTTCACTTAATGCAAATCAGGCTAATACAGCTTTTGGCAGCAAATCCCGAGCTCTTGTGCTGCCTGCTGCCACCAGGGCAAAGGCAAGTTGTGTGGAGCAGCAGAGCTGTTTTCACTCCTCTCTTCAGGAGAGGAAGTGAATTTACCGCTGCAGGGCTTGGTCCCTTCACCCTATTTCTCATCTCCACTCACCTTATTATTCAGCCTTTCTCCCACTCTTTATCCTTCCTGCTGCAAAAGACAATTTTCCTTGCCTGGAGTAATAGCGTGGAATACAGCTCATTTCAGCTGCAGCCTTGACAAACACAACAACATCACCCTGAGAAACAACTTTGGAAGAGCAGTTTTGAACGTACTAATTGAGAAGGCTTTTAGTGCTATTTTTTAAAATTTATTACTCTGGTCTTCAAAGAAACAGAAAGTGTTATTGTGTTTTAAACAGACTGAACTGCATGAAAGATTTTCATGCCAGTTTCTTCTTAAAAGTAGATTAATCTGCAAGGCTTGTGATTTGTTTTGTGTGCTAGATTCTCGTGTCAAAGATGCTAGAAATACAATAAGAAACTGCTACGTGTCTTAAAACCCCAATTTTATCTCATAGTGAGTTTTCTTAAACTCCAAGACCTCCCACAAGAACTGCCAACATAAGTAAGTAAAAGTCATTTTGACACGTGTGTATTTTTTTGGACACTCTTTAGTGCCTGTTTAAGCAGATCTCAAAATCCATGTAAGAACATCCCATTGATATCAATAAATCCAATGGTTTTTTAACTTTATTCTCAGCAACCTAACACACTCTTATGAAAAGAAGGCAAGATGAAGGTTAATGACTTGCTCATGGCAGGCTAAAATTAAATTTATTCTGTGCTTTCCTACTGTGCTTCTCTCTCCTCCCGCCATTAGTCTGGAGAGTTTGTAGGATAGATAATCTGCCATGCATTTGTATAGTGTCAGCACAAGGGGAGTGCAAAGGTCTTTTAATGATAAACCATGTAATGACAAACTTTGCAATGCAGCCTTGAGAACGATAGTGTCAGTGCCCTCGGTGTCAAGTTCATTCATCACTTGACAAGTTGATGAATAAAGGTGCCTTCAAACACAAATTCAGAGGACATTTGTGGTGTTATCCTTGATGCACATAATTCTGCCTCTGTGAAGTCTTATCCCAATACTCTCAATAGTGATCCTCTTAGCATGTGTTTATTATGTACTTTGACTTAGGTTGTTGGAGCAGAATATCGTTCTGGGGACACATTTCTCTGAGTTAACAAAATTAAATTTTCTCTGCCTTTCATTTTCCTGAGGTTGTTTTCTCTTTTTCTGTAGACCATCTCCATTGAATGAGGCTGCCTACTTCTGGTAGGTCTGGTACCTCAGCTGGCATCTATTCTCTACTGCTACACCCTTCTAATATCCAGCACAGAGGCCGAGGACTGATGAGACAGTCTGAGATTTGAAGATCTTAAAAGGTCTTTTCCCACCTACAAACCCAACCTCCTGTAAGTTAAACTTCTGCAAGTGATTACATCCCGCAGGTTGGTTGCAAAAAGTGAGTTGCCAGACACTCTTAAAACACTACCAGACACCTTGTCGAATCCCTCGCCGCTTCCCAGGGAGTAACCGGGACCTCAAAACCCACCGGGCATCGCTCCGGGCGTTCGCGCCTCTTGCACGGAGGAGGACACACCCCCGGGATGGGGGGCTCAGCGGCGGGGAGGCCGAGGGCTTGCGGGGCACCCCTCGCACCTCCCGGGCACCCCCGGCCGCCTCCCGCCCGGCGGCGTCGGGGGAAGGCGAAGCGTGCGGCCCGGGCCCCCGCCCTCCTTACGCA
>NW_008238433.1:1035885-1036101 GCF_000691975.1 Corvus brachyrhynchos
TATCGGGGCAGGCGCCGCGGAGAAGGGTTTTCGCACTTGCGGGAGCTGGAGGGAACCGGGATGGAGGATTTAAATCGTCGGCACGAGTCTGCAGTTGGCGTAGATCTGCTTTTGAGGTGTGCTGAGTGTTACCAGAACAGCAGCGTGCCTAAACCTGGCATTCTTTCAGATTTTCTGTTTTCTTTCAGTTTCACATGCTGTTTTGTTTTTCTTAGG
>NW_008238433.1:1036194-1043077 GCF_000691975.1 Corvus brachyrhynchos
AAAAAAAAAAAAAAAAAGCCCCACGACATATACCCATAAAGAATTACAAAAATGGTGATGTTGGCATGTCAGTAGTATGAGCCAAGCTTAAAACAAGCATTGCACTTGCTGAAAATGCAGGATAGAGTCTAGCAGGGAAGCAGTGTCATTCCCTTTACAGTATCACACTTGAAACTCAGTTTCACAGTGCAGGTTGTGGAGGCAGACTGGTGATTTCTTATAGACTCCATAACATATATGGGCACCCTATACAAAATTTTTAAAAGTAATTTTCTTTCTTGTGGCTAAATAACAGGCTTCAGTGTGCCAGGCTTCAGTAACATTTGAAATCTGTGCAAAGCACATTTTGAGCCCTAACTGTTTGTTTTCTTTATTCACACCAGTCCGTGAGGGCCTGTTTCAAGACAGCCCTTTTATAGCTGTTGAGGAGTCTGGTGCAAGGTATATCAAGTCTGTGAGGAGCTGTATTTTGAGGTACAGGAGGGGAGTAAAAATTTGCAGAGGTATGTATGTATTGGCTGGTATTCACTAAAATAATAGATTTGAATGAAGAAAGGTTTGGGCGGTGTAACTCAGATGCAGAAGACAGAATTTCATACCCCATCACACTCTCTTTAATGGCAATTTCTGGAAAAGTGTCTCATCACAGCACTCATAGCAAATCAGATTTTTTAGTGATTTTCTTGAAAAAGAAGTACCTTAGTAAGCTACACCTAGGGATCTGTGCTCTTACTTATTCTCTCTCCTTCTCCTAGGGAACAAGGATTCACAGTACACTGTTTTCCTTGTATAAATTAGCAGGTGGTTTTGGTTTTTTGTTTTTTTTTTTAAATTTCCATTAAAACACTATCTTCTTAAAATAAAATTCCCACCAGAATACAGAAACAAGCCCTTTTAATTTCTTCTCTTTTTATTAAAAATTCTTGGCATTTTAATATTCCGGGGGTTGATACAGTGAGTATCCCATATGCTCTTTTCCTTCCCTATTACTCATAGTGTAGCCACATGCAGAACAACCTCTGGAATCACAGAAGAGTTGGCTTTTTGAGAAGGACATAGTGGCTAGAAAATGTCTTACCTTTATTCTTCAAATTTACACCAAAACTGCTTTTCCTTTCCTCCCAAAGATGTAAATTTAACTAAGCAGGTGCTTTTGCCTCATGTCGCTGACTCCATCATGGAAGATTCTTGCATGGTCTCTGATACTGTGAACAGGTCAACTTGTATGAACGGCTGGGTCCTGTTGTGTGAGTCCCTGCATATTCCCCAAGGGATGTAAAATGTCATCTTTCTCTGCTTTGACCCAGATGTAAAGGGAGTTTTATGAAGAAAAACATTGCTTTTGGGTATAAAAACCCAAATTATCATCAATTTAGCAAAGTAAAGGACCATGTTTAACCAAGTGGTTTGCAGAGCAGTGTAATGTCTCTCTTGAGGAACAGCAAATAGAAGGAACATCATTCCTTAGGGTAAAGAAAACAGACATGAGTGCTGTTCAGTAACATAATTGTTATTGAAATGTTGGTGTAATTATCCTACGTGAGTAGAATATTTAGTAAATAGAAAAAATATTAAAATAAAAGCTCCTGTGAAAGTCATGAAAAGCGCAAGAGTTGAGTAATAAGGATTTTAAATCTGAGGTTTGATTTAAGCCAGTTGGGACAGCAAGTGGACATGTGTCAGCTGTAAAAGGAGGAAGGTACCAAGGTACCAACATCCATCTGGAGTTCATTGCTTAGCCTTTCTCAGCAGGCTGGGCAGTTCCTTTAGCAGCTGGGTCTAGTAAGTGTTGTTGTCTCTCATTTAGCCTCACATTCTAGATTTGGGAACCAGTCAAACAATAGGCATCATGTCTATAATTGCAGAAGTAATTTAATGACTGTGGGAATAGGGAGGGAAGAGATCATGTGGGAGGGGGAAGAGGGATCACCCCTTCTCATGCTCACCTGTGAATGTCATAGCCAGAAATAAAGTAAGACTGGCACTGTTGGGTCCAAACAAACCATGTTTCTTCAGCCAGTATCATTCATTTTCCATTCTCTTGGCAGCAAAATATTTGCACTGTGGTGCTTGGAGGCACTCAGGGTTTGCTACATTGGGGTTGATGCACAATTTAGTTGCCCAGCTACGCTTTGATGGAAGAGCTTTGGGTATCACTTGGTATAAAAAAGACCTAAGTTAGTCACAAGCATAGGGAGGTCTTTACCCCTGATCTTTGATGCTTCAGCCCCATTACAAGGGTAACACATGAGAACTTACAGAAGTGTTTGGTGTTAGCAGCCACTGATTCTGAGTTTTTTGATATACCTTTCCCAAAGTGCCAATTATTCTACTTGACTTTCTTCTTTAAAGCTGAAGTTCTTAGTATTATGCAATTCCATTGACCCTGTAGTGACACTGCTGTAAAATTTTTTCTTGCTTCTACAGTGTTGAGGTGCAGAACTAATTTAAAGAACAGTGCATCTAGTTGGTTACCTTGAATGTGCAAGCAAATGCTGGAGCAAATATCCAAGCATAGGATCCCAAAGAGCTTAGAGCATTCAATATCAGAAATGTGTCTAAAGCAAATGCATCCTAAAGCAATAGGGTACTACTCTTGGCTGACTAAGGAGTTCCATTGGTAAGTTTGTTTGAAAAGAGTGTTGATGTCTTGCTGATTTACCCATAGTGTCATTCGACCATAATGGACCAGGTGTCAGGTTTAGAATTGATTTCATGTATCCAGCTTCCTTGAAACATATTTTCTTCATTTTTCCGTGATTCAAGTATTTTATTTTTCTGCACCCTAAGAGTACATAACAGCCACTGCTTTTCCATGGCAACGCCTGTTTCCAGAATTTGTCGTCTGGTGTTTCATGTTTTTCTCTCTCTCTTTTTTTTTCCCTCCCTCTTTACCCATCTCCCCCCCAGCAGCTCTAACATTGCTCATTGTACATCCATTTTGACTTCAGTATCTGAATGACATTTTCTTTATTGCACATCAGATATTTCAGTAGGTCTGTGTTCCAAGCCTTCTGCAGTTATAGAGTTAATTAAGTTGGCTGTATTCCTCTTTGGAAGGAAGATGACACTGCTTTTTGCGAACTATTAATGGAATACTATAATGTTACAATTTTTGCTAGTGCGGTATTTATTTATTTATATGGCATTATTTTAATTTTTTTTTCTGACTAAAAATGTTAAACATCTGCTCTTTAGACAATGTAAATCATACCAGCCATAACTAATTTAAAAGACTAGGCAGCTGATAACTTCTTCTCTACAGTTTAACAGCCTTTAGAGTTTAGCAGCTTTGCTTATTTTTGTCTATAGAAAGAACAGAAAATGGTAAATTTCTATGCAAAAGAAACATACACATAAAAAAATGGCATGCAAGTAACTGCTAAACAATGCTTTTTTGGTCCTCTTGCTCTTCCTCCTAAGTTTCTCCCTATTGACATTTTACAAGTACAAGTACAAGTCTTGCCTTTTTTAAATGTGCTATTTTTTTTTTTTTCTTTTTAACTCTTGCCCTAGAAACTGCTGTCATGAGGGTGATACAGGCCCTCAGCGTGGACATCTTCCCAGGAGGAGAAGTATACTGGTAGCAGAAATAGTATTCCCTTGAACTTAGAGGAATGAGCTCTTACACCAAGGGAGTTGGAAGACCATGAATTGGTTTCTGGCAGAAACTGTGGTTAGGCAAGAATTTCTGTAAGCTCAGATGGGCAGTCATTGGCCAGGGGAGACTTTTGAGTCCTCTAAATTGTCAAGCCTTGAGGAAACCTGGATCCCCCCTGGAGCCTGTAGCAGGGCTTGCAGTTCCTAGGCTCCACAATCTCTGTTTCCTGGGGAGTTGTCATGACTATTATTGACAGACAAGAGAATCAAGGAGTTGAGAATTCAGCTGCTAAGAGTCATTTTGTAGATTAGAACACCATGGAATTTAAAAATAAGTAGGAAGTATGCTAAAATTCTGACTTGGCAACAGCAACTCGTCATCAGTAGAGTCGATGTTCTCTAGGAGTCAAATGGGGTTGAGTTTGGCTCCAGATTGCAGTTTTTTGTTGTTTTTTTTTTTAATAAACAAAGATCTCAGCATCCTTTTAACTTGTTCTGTAGAATGAAAATATTATCCACATTTTCCCCCTCAATTTCTTTTCTTATCCTAGGCACTGAAAAAATTAATAAAGCCCAACACAAGCAGAAAATTAGAAAATACTTCGCTCGATGTCGGTCAGTTGTAGGCAAAGCAAGTAATTTGACCCCTCTGGTTGTGAATACTGTAACCTAATTCCTGTAAGGCTGTTGTGCACCTCCTCAGCAAGTGACTGTACTGCTAGCATGATGTTACGTTACAGGACACCAAGGTCTGTGCTGTTCTGCCTGTTATTACCTGAGAAGAAATTAATTGTTTCATTACAAGTTACAAGGTGGGTGCGATTATGAGAAGGTATTTCAAAATCATGCTTGACAGTCAGGAGGAGCAAGTGTCTCAATGTAAACCTAACACCTTTGTAGTAAGCATGTAAAATTGGTTTTAAGATATAACTTGTTTTGCCTTCACATAAACCTGATGAGGGATGCACGTTTAAAGAACCTAACTGTGTTTTCTTTTTTTTTAGATTGTGTTTGTGGAACAAGCTGATCAGCTAGAGGAACTGGCTAAGACGTGGGGGTTCAAAACATCTGACATAAGACAACTGAGTAAAAAGTATGTGTTTTGTTAAGATTAATTTCAGCAAATGCAGTTTATTCTTTGAGTGAGGGCAAGTGAGGCAGGGAGCACATTAAATCCACATAATACCCATAAATACAATGGGCAAAACTCTGTTTTGGTGCAGTGACATCTCTTTACCCAAAGGTGCTTGTGCTCTGGAAGAGACTTGGAGGATGGACAGTCCATGTTATTTTTGCGTTCCTTGGTTTGGGATGGCAGACATGGCTGAATTGTGCTGGCTGACATATGCTGCACAGAACAAAATGCCATATTTACTTTTCAGGCATAATCTCTTCTGTGCTCACAGAACTAAGTGCCATTCTTTCTTGAGATTACATTTTATATCCATTTTGTTAGCAGTGGGCTGTGCCTAACATGAAACTCTAGACGCAGTAAATGTAGGTAACACTGACACTGCAAATATGAAACTCATTTGCTTGGACTTTGACATATTCCATAATAAAAATTAATACAATTAGAAGATTTAAAACTTCTACACACAGAACTTCTGATTTCTCACTATACTGCAGCTAGAGGATTTCTTTTTTCTTCAGCCAGTGAAATGCCCCAACTTTATGGTGAAGTGAAATAGTTTTGGACTGTATCTACTATGCTTTGCATGTAGTAGCACTGTGAACAACTTGTGACTTAGAATTGAGAGCTGCAGCATCCTTCTAGTAATCAATTGTTAAAAAACTTGTATGTTTTGCTGAAAGGCTAATCATATAGTATATACATCAGTCATCAGATATTTTCTTCACCTGAAATAGCCTGAGGAAAGTGGAAGGTGCTGAGAATATGGACCAGGTTGAGGAAGACTTTTCAGCATTTATAGCCTGCAAGAAGACAGAAAGAAGGGGAATTAAAAAGAGATAAAATTCAGATCATTTAGTAGTCAGGAAGAAGGAAAGAGGAGTGAGAGAAATGTTATGCAGTAGGGAATTTCAGCACAAACCAAAATAGTCATAGCAACTTCCTAGTAATGTTGATATATTCATCCCTGTTATTGCATGAACATTACATGACAACATATAGTTTTACAGTTCCATTGTAAACATGCCTTTCCTGTCAAGATATTGAGCAGAGCTTTTTTCACCAGTGCCTGTGTCTGCATTTTTAGACACAGTGTCTGTTCTTCCATTAAACCTTGAAATTAATTGATTTTATATATCTGTATAGACATACAAATAATGTAGAGGAAAACTGGCATATAGAAAGGCACATTTTGTAAGTATTATGGTCTGGAAGCTAAAAGCATTTCATATATATCCATACTAGAAAGCAAGGCTGTGTACAAATGTCTTTTTCAGGTGGATTCGACAGTGGAATAATTTTAGTTATTGTGAAGTCAGTTTGCCTTTTTGGCATTTAGGGTGGGTCAATATTAGAGATAATTGGATTCATCATGCTCTTGCACTGTTTTTCTCAAAGGTAGATATGTGTATTTTGCCATGTAAATGTACTACTCAATTGCTTCATACCAAAAAATGGGTGTGGGTAGAGGTACAGCAGGAGTTACAGGCTGAAGCTGGAAGAGACAGGTTAATCTATACTTGCTATTTACTCTGGTGGATTTTACTCAAATATACTGTTTAAAACAAAGCTACTTACCATGGAGAATTTTGAGACATTTTGGATTACTATAATTTTATTTTCTTTCCTTAGTGAATTCTTCATGCCAGGATTGGTTGATACACATATTCATGCCCCTCAGTATTCATTTACTGGTACAAGAGTAGACCTGCCTCTTTTGCAGTGGTTGACTTCCTACACATTCCCAACAGAAGCCAAATACCAGGACAGTGGTTTTGCAGAAGAAGTGTACACCAGAGTTGTTGTAAGTCCTGCAAACAACATTTACCTGCTTGATGACATTAATTTTTTTGTAATATAGGTATGTTTTCAGAAGGTCAGCAGAAAGAATAGCGCATGTTTTACTGTCATGGAAACCAGATAAAACCAAGATAGCCACTCTTCTAATTGCTAGCCAAGATTGTCTGTTACTAGTTCAAGTCTCGTTCTGTTGTTGCTGGCAATAGAGTTCATTTAGTCACAAGGTTAACAATGAACTGTTTATCACATTTTCTGAATACAATGACCAACATTTAAGACTACTCGCAGAATTAGTACAGCCAGCAGGTGCAGACATAACCAAGCATAGTTAAAAAAAAAAAAAAAAAAAAA
>NW_008238434.1:0-5832 GCF_000691975.1 Corvus brachyrhynchos
TGCACGGTTCTTGGCAGCTCCAAGTACCCCCGCACAACTGGGCGTAGTCAGCTAAGTATGGCCCGCCTGCCTGTGTGCAGTGGCATCTCTCTCTGATTCTGAATACAGAGGAAGCTTGCAAGTTCACAATGGGCCAGCAGATAACTGTTTTTGTCTCTTATGCAGTGTCAGGAGTTCTCACGCACAAAGAAATCACCGGCTAACCCTATCTCACTTTCTCAAATACCTGCCTGTCCTAGCAGAATGAAAGGATCTGAGTATTCAAGTTACTAACATTTTAAATCCAGCAGCTTACCTCCAAGGCAAAGTTACTGTGGAGCCTGTACAGCATGACTGCATTGAAGCCATGGAGGCAGTTTACTCTAGCCACCGAAACCGAAAAGACTCTCCACTAAAAAATGCAGAAAACTGGTTCACTGATGGGAGCAGTTTTGTCAAGAATGTTAACCAGTTTGCTGAGTATGCAATTACAAGCAGAGACACCATCATCGAAACTTATCCTTTACCTGTGAGGACATCTGCTCAAAAAGCTAAAATAATAGCCTTGACTCGAGCTTTGATATCAGCCAAAAGTAAACCTATCAACGTTTAAACTTATTTAAAGTATGCTTTTAGGGTGTTACATGCTCATGGAGCTATTAAAAAAAAGAGGTTTATTAACCTCACAGAAATAAATTATGCTTGCTACTGAAATCTTACAGTTACTGAAAGCAGTCTTAAAACCTTCAAAAGTAACTATAATGCATTGTAAAAACCACTCCCAGGACAATACCATCCCTGAACTAGAAAATGCTACGGCAGACAAAACAGCAAAATCAGTGACTAATAATCTTCAAATTCAAGCCCTAGCTTTAATCCCTTCTAACATCCTTATGAGTGAAAAACCCCCACCATATGACACCGATAATTTAGATACAAAAAAAGAAAGAACAAATAAGATTAAAATAAAAGATCTTATCACCAGAAAACCATTAAAATTATTTATCCAAAACGAACATCCTAAAATGCACTGAGGAGCTGATGCTTTACATAACCATTTAAAAGACAAAGTGATAGCATCAAAATTAAAAGAAAAAATTGAAGATGTAATTTCCATTTGTAAAATCTGTCCCAAAACCAGCCCTAATACCACTGTTAGGCTAAACACAGGGACTATCACTAAAAGAGCTTTACCAGGAGATGTGTAATAAATTGACTTTTTAAATTACCGAAAAGGAGAAACTAGTATCTTTTAGTCCTCACAGACACTTTTTCAAGATGGCCAGAAGCTTTCCCTTGTAAAACAAAACTAAAAAAGTTGTTAAAGCTTTTGTACAGGAAATTATTCCACGATTTGGGGTGCCCAAAAAAATTAATTCTGATAAGGAATCACACTTTGTAGCCCACGTAATGCAGGGGGTGAGTAATCTATTAAGAATACAATAGCAGCTACATCCACCATATAGGCCTCAAGCAAGTGCGCAAATAAAAAAGATGAATCGCTTAATAAAGCAACAATTAGGCAAAATTTGTCAAGAAACTAACTTATATTGGTATCAATCTTTACCCATGGCTTTGCTGAAAATTAAAGTAAAACCATGGCTCAAAGAGAAATTAAGTCCCTACAAAATTCTGTATGGGAGACCTTATGAGACAAGTATAGTTCACAATGATAATGTAGCTCCAGTGGGGCAAAACTACTTGATTGATTATGTTAAGCAATTGGACAAGAAATTGCAATCAATACAAACTGAAGTTGTAAACTGCCAGCCACCACAACCTAATAAGACATTCCCTAATATAGATCCAAAAGATTAAGTATATGTTAAGTCTCTTACAAGTGATCCTCTGCAAGAGAAGTAAAGAAGACCATACTTGACCTTGCTGACAACTCATACAGCTATAAAAGTAGAAAGAAAGTCAACCTGGCTTCATTATACCAGAGTGAAAAAAGCACCTGAAAATTGGTAATTCGTGTCTGATCAATTGCCAAATGAACTTAAGTTGAAACTTAGCCATAAATCATGAATAATTAGTTGTGTTGTACTGCTTTTTGACAAGTTGCAAGGACCTTCCATGTAAACAACGATGTATCCATAATAAGCACAATTGCAAATTATACTGGAGTATAGAACTGTTAGTTATGTAGAGAAATGCAGCAGCTGCAGTTACCTTTACTAAGCATACCTGCCAGTAATTAAACAGAGATAAACCCATATACTATACACAACGCTAGTGCACGATGCCAACCTAACAGTTCACCCTTAAAGACACCTCCTTATTGTTTGTCTCTTGTCAATCAATCTGTGATTTACTGGTGAGGCTGACAGCTGGACTGGAGGCCTCACAGAGTCAGACCTAAAATCAGTCAGAATTTACCTGTGAAAATTTTACAGTGAAATTTTGCAGCTTCATTGAAACCCACAGAGAAAGCCACGAAGATAATCAATGAGAGAAGATGTTCTGGACACAAGGAGAGTATGTTCTTGTTAATGGGACGCTAAGAGTGTACAAGGAAGAACTTGTGGATAATATGTAACAACTATCCCTTTGCTTGTATAGCTAATTGTTTTAATGCTTGAATAGTTCTTGTTTGTTAGACAGCCTTGTCATTGTTTGCTAAGCAGCCAATCTTTAGGCCACAGCCATTGTGAAGAGGTATAAGAATATCAGTAGAGAAAATAAAAATCTTTTACAGCTTTGGATTACAACAAGTGTGTGCTGTCATGTCCGTCTCAACAAAGCCACATCTGGTGTCCCCGTAATGTGATCCAATGAGCCAGCCTGGAGAGCAGGTAGCCTGAGCGCAGATCAGGGGAGACGGAGACAATGGGAGGAGAGTAGTGAGGAGAGCTACCAAAGATCCCAATCAACTGGAGCCTTTCAAAGATGAGCCTGTTGTAACAGAATGGGAGCAAATACATCCCAAGAGGAAAAATCAATAGTTAGTATATGGATGTTGATGTTAAAATGACGTGGCATAAATTATGATAAGCTGATCCTGCAAAGTCTGTTACTGTGGTGCAAAAGTCAAGGGATTGAGACTACATGTGCCAATGCTTTTAGCATACGGACATGGGGAGCAGTAGGATGGCATATTCTTGACCTTGCTTTTCATGGAGATGATACTTTTAAAGAATTTATGATGACATGGAGGTCAGTTTTAGACACTTTGAAAGAACTGAGAAAAGAGCAAGATGCTGCAGCAGCTGGCACAGCAGAGAGAACAGAGACAGATAATGTTGGCGGAACTGGGAACATTGCAGTGGGAGGGGTTGGTGGGGCACAGGCTGGCACAGCGAAACCTGTATTGTTTCCAATACCCAAGCTGTGGAGGGCTTTGCTTCCTCCTCTTTCCAATCCTGCTTCTTGCTCTGCTTCCCCCCCTTCTGTCCCCATGAACCCCTTTGATCTACCTTTACCACCAGCCAGCAGGGATGACAGTGATGGAAAGGGTAGGAATGAAATTGCACCCTCAGCACCCCTGCTGCCTGCTGCTACACCTCCGCTGTCTGCTACTACTAATCCTTTTGTACAAGGTGCAAAAGAATCTGTGCCAGGGGTTCAAAATGATAGCTTGCTTTATAGAGATACTTTAACTTTGCAACCCGTAACTGAAACTTGGGGCATGTGAGGATCCTGCAGCTTTTAGATTAGACTTGAAGCTTTATCTGAAAAAGATTATGAGGCAGCAGAACGACTCACGGTTATTTGGCAATTACCAGACTCAGGGGAACTGCAAGACCCTGTAGTCTCTGCCTTCCCCATTGTTAGAGGCAGAGTCCAGGTGCCTGATCAGCATGTTCCATTTAACTGGCAGGTACTACCCAAGCTATGCCAGCTTGCTACTAATTATGGTTTGGGGTCCCCTGCTGTGACAAAAATGCTGAAATTTGTAACAAGTGAAGAGTTAACTCCTTTTGATTTAAAGCAGATTGCTAAATTGCTCTGCACGCCAGTTCAGTATACAGTGTTTGAGGATGAGTGGACCACTTCTTGTGAGGAGACTGCTTTAAATAATATACGATTGCCTGTAGCTGATCCTCGATTCGGTGCAGGTTTACCCCAATTAATCGGATTGCACCCTGTGGATGAGTGTGGTGGCTGGTGAACATACATTACAAAGGACAGAGAGTTTCCAGTAAGACAAGTCCCTAGTACAGCAAGAACCACTTCTTGTTAGGGTGACCAAAAAGACTTCTCCCAGGATGCATTGTGCTGTTATGTTAATCTATCCCAGTTTGAATTCCCCGGTCGGCTGTTAGCCTCTACCCCTTGTCACTCCCTCAGAGCTTCCCCATTGGTCCCCATTCCCTAGTTCCGCCTTTTCCCCGCCCCCAGATAAAACTGAGTTTTGGGATCGTGTTTGTTATTTGCCTCTGCAACCTTTGACAGTGTGGAAGCAATAAATGTTCCTGCTGGAATGCACCTAAATACCCTTCTTGATTCTTTGCTACCGACTATATTACTGAACCCACCCGTGCTTCTGTGGGTGCACATGGGACCCCACAGAGCCGAGCAGGGACAGAATTAGACAAGCCTCAGCTGCAGGCTTGCTTGCATCCTTTGATTCTAGAGCGGTCCTGTGACCATGCTTTGCCGGCTCTGTTTAAGGTAGTGAGTATGTCAACTCCTGGTAAAAGCTACACAACTATCAAACAGAACCCTAATGAGACTTTTATGGCCTTTTTAGACTGCCTTCAGGATGCGATATAGAAAAACAAATCATAGATGTAAATGTAAAAGAAACTTTAATTTTGCAAATGGCACAAGAAAATACAAATGAGGAATGCAGGAAACCTATTGATTTGCTGCCTATGAAAAAGCCCTCATTGAACGGTATGATTAATGCATGTGCAAAAATAGGAACTGCACAACATCAAATGGCTATGCTGTCTGAGTCTGTTACTACGGCTGTTGCAGCAGTTATTAAAATGACACATAACTGTTATAGCTGTGGACAGCTGGCCCACTTTAAATCTCAGTGCCCTCCCTAAACTCTGTCCTCTGGAGCAATTAACAACAAAAAAGAAGACCCTGGAGCAATTCTGTGTAACCGATGTGGTAAACTGGGACATTATATGAAACAATGTAAATCTCATTTCCACACCAATGGACAGCCTCTTAAGAATCAGGGAAACTACCAATGGAGCGTGAAGGGAAGTCGCATGCAGACATAAATACTTCCCCAGGAACCACTTCACCCAGCACAGGTTTATGTGACAAGCTTGCTGGTGGAACAGAAGGCTCAGCAGGGATGGATGGTCGCACCGCTGACCCAGTAATCACAGACTCTCCTGCAGTTCATGAAGTGCCTTTGGATGCACATGGACCTATAGGGCAAAACTTAAGTGCTTTGCTAATAGGAAGATCAAGTGTTATTTTGCAAAGGATTTTTGTGCATCCAGGAGTAATTGATGCAGACTTTATAGGACAAATATGTGCAATGGTTTCTACACCCACTCCTTCTGCAGTCATACCTGCTCATACTCGAATTGCTCAATTTGTACCTTTCAAGTCTTGTGTTCCCAGGACCAGACTTAAAGAGAGAGGGGACCAAGGCTTTGGTTCTACCGGCATGCCTCAGGTTTTTTGGACTCAACAACTTTCCGAGCAGAGACCACAACTGATTTGCGAGCTAACACTGAAGGGCCACAGCCACAGACTGTTGAGATCAAAGGGTTGATTGATATGGGAGCAGATGTCACAGAGTCATGGGTTAGCAAGCATAGTCTCAAAATTGATATTCTTGCAAAGGGGTGCTTACAGCTTCCTCTGTGACCTAACAGAACCTATCAGCTGGCCAGTTTGAATATGGACAATTCTTTGAGCCACTTAAAATTGTGACCGCCT
>NW_008238434.1:5930-6359 GCF_000691975.1 Corvus brachyrhynchos
TAAGAATAGACAAGCTCCCCCCCAGCTCTCTCTCGTTTCCAGTGCTGGCACAGGTGGCTGCGGGGCCCGAGCAGGGCCCATTAGGCCCGGCCCAGGTCCTGCTTGGGCCAGGCTGGGCCGGGCGCACCCGCGGAACCGCCCCCACCAGCCCTGCTGTGGGCAGCCAGAGTGGCCTGGCTCCCCCTCTCCAGGGCAGCCAAGGTTCAGCTAAAGCTGCTCCGCTGTCCGGCAGAGGTCATGTGACCAACAGCGATCATCGAAATTCCAGCTGCAAGGCCTAGGTGAGATTAACCCTTTTAGTGCTATGAAGAGCTGAAAACCTGAGGGAAGAGAAAGAGGAGATGCTTAAAGCTGAAATTCTGTTGTGAAGCTATGATATATCAGAGTACCCGTTGTAATTTCATGAAGGCATGGGGGATGGAGCGTTCA
>NW_008238434.1:10118-11387 GCF_000691975.1 Corvus brachyrhynchos
TTACATTGTCAGTGGGAGAAGGGAGGAAGGTGGGGGGAGGAGGAGAGTTCTGAAGGTGTGGTATGATTTTTTTTTCCTTCTTTTAGGTCTGTTAATAAACTTCTTTATATTCTTTCAAGTCTGGTGCCTGCTTTACGTTTCTCCTAATTCTTATCTCACAGAAGGTAAACAGTAATGGGTATTTTGGACCAAACCACTACACTAAATTGGTGTTTCTGCCTGGTTACAAACCAAACCCGCTACGCACAGTGATTTCATTTCACAACTGGCCAAACTCATGGCCTGTCACTGCAGTGGAAAATTCAATTGTGGGTCTTGGGGGAATGACACAAAGTTATTTAAGTACATATTTTGTGCTCATAAAAAGTCCAGACAACCGCGTTGGTACAGTTGGCCCACATGTGACTGCTGCGCCTCTAAATTTATGGGGACGTGATGTTTTAGCCACTTGGAGAGTTGCAATTGGCACCAATTTTTAATAGGGGTCATTGTGCAGAAGGGCGGTTGCCAGCCAGTAACACCTCTACGATGGTTAACTGACCATCACGTGCAGCAAGGACAGTGGCCTCTAACACAACAGAAACTCGCCACCCCGAAAAATTTAGTTGATGAGCAGGTATCGCAAGGGCACATAGAGCGATCTGTCAGCCCTTGGAATACTCCTGTATTTGTGATTCAAAAGAAATCAGGCAAATGGAGATTGGTGCATGATCTGAGACGCATTAATGCAGTCATGGGTGCACTGCAACCAGGCATGCCATCTCCTACTATGATTCCTGCAACATGGGACATTTTAGTTGTTGATTTGAAAGATTGCTTCTTTACGATTCCCTTACATCCTGATGATAGACCAAAATTTGCATTTTCAGTACCAGCTGTTAACAGTGCTGCACCTGTAAAATGATATCAATGGAAAGTTTTACCACAAGGTATGAAAAACAGTCCAACTATTTGTCAAATGTATGTGGCCCAAGCTCTATCGCCTATTAGAGAACAATTCCCTAACAGTTATTGCTACCACTATATGGATGACATATTGATAGCATCTCCTTGCAAACAGGATTTGCAAAACATACAGCCAGAGCTTTTAAAGGCTCTGCACAAATATGGATTGCAGATTGCACCTGAAAAAAGTCCAAACAGAAGCACCCTGCAAATATTTGGGATTAAAAATATTTGAACGTACCATATGCCCTCAAACTGCTCAATTTGACACTACAGTGCACACTCTAAATGATGCACAGAAATTGTTAGGAACCATTAATTGGC
>NW_008238434.1:11976-13279 GCF_000691975.1 Corvus brachyrhynchos
AGCTAAAGTATGGGTAAGGAATTTGCTTACCAGCCAGTGGGAAGGCCCCTGGGACCTTGTCACTTGGGGGCATGGATACACTTGTGTTTCCACAGATACAGGACCACAGTGGGTGCCAGCAAGGTGTGTGCATCCTGATTTGTGGCAGAATATCCCACCACCTGTTCGGCCAGATCCTGAGGATAACAGCAACACAGGTTGATCACCTTGGCAGCATAGATCGAGCTACCTCCAACTAGAGAAAGCATCAAACACCGGTGACCAAGGAGGACTGTATTGCACTGTATATCCCTGTGATCAAGGGGTATTGGCTTGCATTGAGATGTACTGGAGTGCAAATGGCTATGAGTAACAGAAAAATGCAGGCGCCAATATGGTCCTTGTCAGTTTTGCTGAGCTTAGTGCCTGCTTGGCCTGTTAGTTAGCCGAGACCCAATGTGTGGCTTACCCTGGCCAATGCAACAGGGCAAGATACTCTGAGCTTAGCCACTGCTACTCCTGACAATCCTTCTCCTACCTGCCTTGTTGGCTTGCCGATTGATGACTGGCCAAAGCCTAGGACAGTTAGCAAGCTTTTACAATCACGCAATCACGCTGATGCTTGGGATCAATGGGTTTCATACCTTCCCCGTGCAACTCTTGAGCCGCAAGAGATAGAGCTTTTAGGATCCGTGAAAATGGACCTTTGTGTTAAGTTTAATTACTCGGGATCTGATCAGTCCAAAGTATGGGATGTTTCTCCTAACCAACCCATATTTGCAAATTAAAGTGCCTGGTGCAATTATACTTCACCACATATTTCACACTCTACTGCTGTTCCTCTAGCTTTGCCACCAGGGGTGTTTTTTATTTGCAGAGACTGAACATGGGCTGTGATTCCATCACACATCAAGGGAGGTCCTTGCAGCTTAGGACGACTCTCACTGTTAACACCTGTTAAGTTTCGGTTTAAACCCAGAAAAGCAAAGCAAGCTAAGTCTCCGTGCATCAACCAGAAAGAACTCAGAAGGTTCAAAATATCCCCAGAAACGAGATTAAAACCGAACGAGGTTAGATGTTGTTGCCAAAAAATGGATGTATCTCATTTAATAGTAAAAGAGGCAAAGAGAAGGGAAGAGAAAAGAAAGAGAAAAAGAAACAAAAAAAAAGAAGTGTGCGTGGGGGGTGGGGGAACAGGGAGAGGTGACAGGGGTTAGGTGGAAGCATATCACCCCTCCGAGGGTCCCAACGACATCTCATTGCTCCCCTCCATCTGGTCTGCTGGTGGTGAGGGTCCCCCATCGCCGCCATGGCCCCGCCGCCA
>NW_008238434.1:13406-18742 GCF_000691975.1 Corvus brachyrhynchos
ACCGCCACACGCCGCCACGCTCTGCCACACGCCAAAGAGTGCAGAATCTGTGGATTAATATACGCTTTGGGCCGGGTGGGAATGCCCACGTGTCTCTCTTGCAGAGGCTGGCTTGACACTGTCGCTTGCAACACTGAGGGTCTGTTGCATCATCTCTGGTGCTCTGGTGCAAGGTCTGGGGACCCCTTTGAGGGGGGCCCCTTTGATGGGCCATGTCACCCCCTTCTGCTGTGGATAAGCTTCCCCCCCCCCTGGACCCCCCGCCGTGAGGACCCCTCAGCTGTGCTCTGCACAGTTGGAGGGTGGGCAGTCACTGCGCCTCTGACCACAGGCTTTTCCAAGACACCCAAAGCCTCTCCTCCTTCCACCCCTTGGTGCGAGGGTCTGTGTGAGCCTGGCAGCTGATAGCCCTGGGGCTGTGGTCTTCATCTTGGAGGTGTTAAGCCTATGCTCAGTGAATGTCCCCAGCCCTGAGTTGTTACTTTATCTTATCTTCATCAGTGAGCAGTGTCAGGCCTCAGGGCCCCATTCAGGGTGTGGTAGTCTTCTCTGCAGCTTTTGTAATACAGTTTTAAAAGTCTTTTAAGAAAATGTTTAAGTCATAAAATATATTTCAGTCTCTGACAACACCTAACACATCTATGATTTTACAGCATAAACCACGGAGGGGAAAACGTAGCATCCATGCGTGTGCCCCTGATTGTGATGACACCACCAAATTTTGGCCATCAGGTACTCGATGGGCTGTTTCCTTCCTTTCTCCACAAGTAACAGCTGCTAAAGCATTGGGACTGTTAAACAAGTTAGGATGTTGGTTAGCTTGGCAAACTAACGCCACTTCGCTTGCTTTAGCCGGATTATTAACAGATGTTGGTTCAGTAAGGCACGCTACACTGCAAAATAGAGCTGCTATTGATACTCTGTTGCTAGCACATGGACATAGATGTGAAGATTTTGATGAAATGTGTTGTATGAATTTGTCTGATCATTCAAAATCTATTCATGCCCACATTAAGGAATTGCAAACTACTGTGTCAAAATTGCGTGAAGAATCAGAATCTGATTGGCTTACTAGTTTGTTTGGCAATTGGCAAATTGTGGGATGGATCAAAAATCTACTTAAAATTGGATGTCTGATCCTATTGGTTATTTTTTGCGTCCTGCTCATTGTGCCATGTTTATTGTCTTTTTTGCAAAGGGCCCTGCAAAAGTCAATAACCACTGCCTTTGTAATACAACAACAAAGAGGGGGACCTGATGAGGCTGACAGCTGGACTGGAGGCCTCACAGAGTTAGACCTAAAATCGATCAGAATTTACCCGTGAGAATATTGCAGTGAAATTCTGCAGCTTCAGTGAAACCCACAAAGAAGGCCGGGAAGATAATTAATAAGAGAAGATGTTCTGGACATGAAGGGAGGATGTTCTTGTTATGGGACATTAAGAGTATACAAGGAAGAACTTGTGGATAATATGTAGCAACTATACTTTTGCTTGCATAGCTGATTGTTTTATGGTCTGAATGGTCATTGTTTGTTAGACAGCTTTGTCATTGTTTTCTAAGCGGCCAATCTTAAACTAGGCCACAGCTATTGTGAAGAGGTATAACAATAGCAGTAGAGAAAATAAAAAAATCTTTCTACCTTTTGACTATGGATTATGACTAGTGTGGCTTTTATGTCTGCCTCGACTACAGCCACACCTCAGTTAGAGAATCCTCTGTGGAGCCCCTGCAGAAATGATTAACCTTGAGAAGTGGAAAAGATCCTAGCTATCCTTATGATCTTTTTGACCCAGGAATTAATGATCCAAAGAAAGAGCTTGATTTATTCCCTCCGGACTCACATGATAAATGGGTTGAAGTTGGATTGCAAGCATTGGAAGCAGGCGATGTAGAGGTAGCACAGCGTATTGTAACTCCTGTCACATACACCCCCCCCGTCAGCTAGCTAAGTGGCAAGGACTATCTTTTAATGTTATTAATGAACTCCCGCGTGCCCTTGTGGAGTTCGGCATATCATCACCTTTCTTTACCAACATGTTGGGGTCAGTACTTAAATCCGATACTATGACACCTCATGATTTAAAGACATTTGCAGACTTGCTGCTAACACTCATGCAGAGGACACTCTGGGATGCCAGTCTCACACCCGCAACAGCAGGCAGTGCCAGACTGGATGGGGGAGAAAAAGATGTAACTCTTGCTGACACTACTGTTCATCTGATCCCCACGGGAATTTGGGGGCTTCTTGGAGGCAGCTGAGCTGCATTGCTTCTAGGATCCCCACGGGAATTTGGGGGCCTCTTGGAGGCAGCTGAGCTGCATTGCTTCTAGGACGATACTCTACTACTATTCAAGGGCTCTTTGTGCTGCCTGGCGTTATTGATGCTGATTATACAGGCAAAATCAAAATCATGCTGTGGACTCCTACATGACCTCCCTGCATGATAAAAAAGGGCAGCCACCTTGCTCAACTCATTTTATTCTTCCCAGCTAACAACAAGCCTTGAGGGAATACAGTCTGTAGAGGATCGCATGGTTTCAGTTTCACCTGTAGTCCACTGGTCTCTTGGGTGCAGCAGATTTCTGATCAATGACCCACACTGCAATGTAGTTTGAAGTGGGGAAGTCACAAAACTGTTGTAACAGGAGTGATCGACACTGGAGCAGATGTCACCGTAATTTTGAGTGCTTGATGGCCTCCTGCCTGGCCTTTGTCATCAGAAAGTCATGCTTTGACAGATGTCTGCATATACTTCAATTATAGCAAATCAGGAAAGAGGTGTAACAGTAATCCATACTGTAGGATGACTCAGGATTTTTCCCGAAGTCAGTTATTATTTCACAGTAGACCTTCGTGTTGTAATCAAACCGTAACAAATGAAGGCCGAGTGTACTATGCACCCTCAGATTCTCTCCCACAAAATTGCCTCAAAGGATATTTTTGATTTGTGGTGATCGTGCTTGGCCTGCTTTGCCTTCGCAAGTGATTGGCAGACCTTGCACTATTGGCCACCTCACACTGTTAACTCCTAATTGAACCATGATTATGAATCACACTCACCAGGCAAAGCATGACTGACGCAGGCGTTCACCTCATGCATTTACCGCAGAGTGTGACCCAAATGCACAATTTTGGAATCCTCCACTTACTGGAGTTACTTCATTTTTTACCCCAGGTGTTGCAGCAGCCAAAGCCCTTACAAATTTGCAAAAGCTTGACTGTTGGCTGGCTCAGCAAACAAATGCAACTTCTCTGGTTCTTTCTGGCCTTTTGGCCGTTGTAGATTCTGTACACCATGCTAATTTGCAAAATCGTGCTGCTATTGATTTTTTGTTGTTAGCCCACAGTCATGGATGTCAGGATTTTGAAGGGATATGTTGTATGAATTTATCTGATCATTCTCAATCCATACTTGCCAACATTCAGAAATCGGAGGAAAATGTTAAGAAACTGCAGTGGAGTGATGAAGCAGATTGGCTAGGTCAGCTGTTCCAGTCTTTAAACATCTCTGGATGGGCTGAGAGGTTATTATGAGTTGGAGTTTATGTATTGGAAATATTCTTATGTGTTCTTATGATTGTGCCTTCCTTATTGACATGTATGCAACGAATGGTTAGTAACACAGTTCAACATGTGCTGTATGTAGAACAGAAAGGGGGAAGTGTTGCAGAGAAGAATGAGTTAAATACAGCTGACTTGCTAAAGTTGGTCCAGCAGGAACTATGAGAAAAATACATAAAGAAGGAACTGCAAAAATCACATCCTTCTGCACAGAACACCCTGCTGAAGACTGCAGAATATCCTGCACCAAGATAAGCAAGTGCAAAAGAGAAAAAGTAATATTATACCTTGCTATGCATTAGCTAGCATGTAGACAGAACAAGTGGAAATTGTTATGCGGAAGCTAAAACAGTATAAATATCTGTGCCTTTGTCAATAAAACGTCCTTGCATCATCAATGCTTGGTCCGTGTGTTTCAATCACTGTCAATTGGTGCCTGTAATTTGGTAACATTGGAGGATAGAAAAACAGAAGTGGGCTGAAAACCAAAGCAAAGTATTTCTGGCTTAGGTAGCCTGAATCTCCTTTTCCCTATCTTCTCACTTACTACTTAGCCTAAGACATTCCATGTAGAGGAATTCCTTGTGGAACAGGGGCGTATGGTACCCCAGGAGAGCATGGCCACTCCAGGGTTGTTGCAGAAGCACCCTGACGGGGCCTCAGGCTGAAGATAGGCTTGCAAGGCACCTGCTAGCCACAGAACAAGTGGAAATTGTTATGCGGAAGCTAAAACAGTATAAATATCTGTGCCTTTGTCAATAAAACGTCCTTGCATCATCAATGCTTGGTCCGTGTGTTTCAATCACTGTCAATTGGTGCCTGTAATTTGGTAACATTGGAGGATAGAAAAACAGAAGTGGGCTGAAAACCAAAGCAAACGTCCCTGCTAAACCTGGCGCCCGAACAGGGACCCAAGTGAGTTTTGCTACATGCAGGTTCGCTTAAATGCGGTAAGACTCCAATTCATCATATCGGTGCTGGAGCCTGGGGAACCAGAGCAGGTGGCCCCAAAGCCGAGTAAAGCCGGGGGCTAAGCCTCAAAGCCAATTAAAAGGCTGGAGGATAAACCCCAAAGCTGAGAAAAGCCAGGGGCTAAGCCTCAAAGCTGAGTGGCCGGACACCGCAGTTCGTGCAGCCGAGCGGGTGCCCGCAGGTGAGAAGCTATGGAGGATGAGGCTGGAACTCGACTCCTAGCTAGTATTTTCTCTAAGAGAGGCGAGATTGTGAAAGACCGAGATCTTAATGCCCTCATTATGTGGGCCCAGGAACATGGATTATTGAGATACACTTCGCTTTTGTTTTCGACTGAAGCGTGGTGGGAAGTAGGGAACGAATTGTGGTTGTCCATGACTGAGGGTGGAAAGGAAGCTAAAGAAGCTAAAGCTCTCAGCTTAACCTGGAGAGCCGTAACTAACACTCTCACAGAGATGAAAGCAGAAAGGAAGGTGGCTGTGGCGGCCATTGAAGCTTTAGGGCGTGGTGGCTCCGGGACAGAAACGGACAGGGGTATTACAAAGTGGCAGCTGGGGAGCAGGGCGGAGTCCAGGGTTGCACGGTTCTTCGGGCTGGCCGCGGGTAGACCAATTAAGGGCACAGCAGCACCCATACGCTCCCTGCGGGAGTTGCTGGACTCAGCGGGGAAGGAAGTTACCCCTCCGATGTCTGAGGGAGAAATGGCTGCAAAGGCGGAAGCAGAGCCACCCGACTCAGGGGACAGAGCGCAGGCGGGCGAAGGAGAAACGAGCGGTCCTAGCGCACGGCCGAAAGTGGC
>NW_008238434.1:18788-20315 GCF_000691975.1 Corvus brachyrhynchos
ATGGGGGTCAGCCCCAAGAGGAGGAGAACCACAGAGAGATGATGCATGAAGTAATCAGAAAGCTTGCTGAATTACCTACATGGCAGGACGCGCTGGAGTCCAAGGCTTGTGGTATTACACCATCAGCACCGTGGCGTCCCATGGCCCCACCGGTCAAGTTAGCACTCAAAGCTCCTACGTTCCCGTTGGGAGAATCAGACACAGTGCCTACAGCCCCTCCCTTCCCACGAGGGGAGGTGCAGCCGTCGTTTCCATCAGCCCCGACGGAGAGGACTGACCCATTGCGAAGGAGCTGGAATGGAGTTATCCGTGATGCAATCATTGAGGGTGATTGGCAAGCAGTGGATGCCCTCGCTTGCCCTGTACAGATACAAGGGGACACTGCAAAGTGGGAACCCCATGACTGGAAGATCTTGCAGCAAGCCAAGCAAACAGTCACCACGCATGGCTTGAAGTGGGAACCCCATGATTGGAAGCTCTTGCAGCAAGCCAAGCAAACGGTCACCACGCATGGCTTGCAGTCTGAAGCTGCACAAAGCATTCTGCAGTTTATCTTTACAGCAGATGTCCTGTGTCCGAATGAATGCATCAGCATTGCACAATTGTTGTTAACCCCTTCACAGTTCATGCTCTGGGAGCGAACATGGAAGCAGCTACCACAAGAAGAAGCTAGCAAACACCAAGGTGACACACAAGACCCACTGTATGTGCTCGAAGCTGACATGCTAACTGGGAGCGGGGCTTATGGAGCGACAGTGATGCAGCTGACCATGCCCATAGTCATTCATCAGTTGTCACAGACTCTTGTTCACAAAGCCTTGTTGTCAGTACCTGAAAAGAAGTCACCTCCATTTGCAGCAGTCTGACAGGGGCTGTCAGAGCCATATGATCAGTTCATAGACTGTTTGTCAGCAGCCTTGAAGGACGCAACTGAGCTCTCTGAAGAGCTCCAAGAGCAAATGTTCCGGACCCTTGCCTTTGAAAATGCTAATAGGAAACTAAGACAATTCTTGCCACGCTGCCCCAGGGAGCAGGAGTAGACGAGATGCTCGTGTGTGCTACCCGTGTGGAACAGTCATCTCAAACAGCTGCTTTTACTGCAGTGCAGCAGAATGTCCTGCAACAACAGGGACAAGTCATCGCCACAGCACTGACCAGAGGGGTGCAAGGACAGACGGGGACGAAGGCTGCTGGCCCACCTCCTGGTCCCTGGACGGGCAGAGTAACCTGTTTCCGATGCGGTGAAGAGGGGCACCTGAGGCGTACTTGCCAGAAACCGGTGTGGTGCCACAGCTGCAATTCCGGCAACCATACCATCATAGTATGCCGCCATGCGGGAAACAGCCAGTGCAGCATGGTGGGGTCTCACACCAAGACACAAATTGTTGAGAGTCTTTCTGAAGAATGGCTAAAAAGCAAAGGTCATGATGACACAGTAGGATTGATAAAGATGCAGACTTGGCAAGGATACTAAATCCTTGTGCAAGGAGTTGTATAAACAACAGGATGTGAGTCCAGATAAGTAAG
>NW_008238434.1:24768-34812 GCF_000691975.1 Corvus brachyrhynchos
TCTTCCCCCCCCCACCCCCCCCCGCCCGCCCGAGGGAGCCTCGGAGTGGGCGTGGCAACCTCAATAGAAGTCACGCTGACGGACCGCCAGGTCACCCTGATCCCTACCACAGCCAAGGGACCCCTGTCATCAGACGGTCCTCGTTTGGGTGGCCTACTCGTGGGGCGGCCATCAACCAACTGCCAGGGAGTAGTGGTGCTCCCTGGAGTCATCGATGCCAACTACACTGGTGAAATTAAGATCATGGCTTACACGCTGCAACTACCCATGACTATCCCACAGGGCAGTCGCATTACCCAAATTGTCCCCATTCCCCTAATGACCAATGGGGGGACCAGCAACAGCAATGTCCACGGAGACCATGGTTTTGGTCCTCTGGGTTCGACGTGTTTTGGACATTGAACCTGGCCCAGAGACCTCAGCGGCAAGTGATCCTGCGAAGGGGGGTAGAAGCCATCAGAATACAGCTGCTTTTTGGCACAGGAGCTGACATTACCATAATCAACCAGGAAGTATGGCCACCTGGTTGGGGACTGGAAAAACCAGCAGCCACGCTGGTAGGGGTGGGAGGAACACAAATCCCACAAGGAAGTGCAACCCCGATTACCCTAGAATCTGAGGACAATCAAACCCTTGTATGTTGCCCCTCTGTTATGAAGCTGCCTCAGACCCTGCAAGGCCTGATCAGACGTGACATCCTTGTGCAGCTAGGCCTTGTGCTCACCACAGACCAGCATTATGCTGATGGCCGCTGCCCATCAGCTGCCCATACAGGCTCTCACCTGGTTAACAGATGACTCTGTCTGGGTCGAGCAGTGGCCGGTAACAGACGAAAGGCTGAAGATAGTAGAACAACTTGCTGCAGAACAGCTAGCAGCAGGACACATCAAGCTGTCGGTCAGCCCATGGAACACCCCCATCTTTGTGATTCCAAAGAAGTCAGGAAAATGGTGCCTCCTTCATGACCTTCGCCAAGTGAATGCGCGCATGCAAGCTATGGGGGCACTGCAACCTGGGCTACCGGCTCCTACGATGATTCCAGAGGGATGGCAAATCACGGTAATTGACTTAAAAGACTGCTTTTTACAATCCCACTGCATCCAAAGGACACAGAATGTTTTGCTTTTACAGTGCCCACAAAGAATCGCAGTGAGCCTACTGAGTGCTACGAGTGGGTAGTTCTACCCCAGGGAATGAAAAATTCCCCCACGCTGCGTCAGCTATATGTTGACTGGGCGCTACATCCGATTCGACAACGCTACGCAGAAGCACTCATCTACCATTACATGGATGACATCCTGAGAGCTACTGTCACAGAGTTCTCAGACCACGAGATGCAATGGGTCAGAGAACACCTGCATGAGATTGGATTAGAGATTGCCCCCCAGAAAATCCAGCGGACTGCACCATGGAAGTACCTGGGCTGGCTCATATCAGACTCGCAAATTAGGCCCCAAAAGATCGAGCTACACACAGAAATCTCCACGCTCCATGATGCTCAACGGCTGTTAGGTGATCTGCAATGGGTCTGCGGAGTTGCGGGAATCACGAACGCTGACCTTGCCCCCTTCCTGCCATGGCTGCACGGGACGAACGCTGCTGATCCTCGAGAATGGTCTCCAGACCAAGCAGCAGCTCTCACCAAGGTCACAGATAAGCTGCGGCATGCATGGGTATCACACAGAGAAGAAGGAGTCCCACTTGCCATCCTTATCACCCTGATCAGTGCAGCAGGTTCACATGCCATCATTCATCAATGGCAAAAGAAAAAGGAGGAGGACATCCAGATTATTGAATGGATCTTCCCGCCGACTCAGCCACGCTTCAGACTGCAGTCCAGTGTAGAGATGGTGGCGTTTTTAATCTGAAAGAGTCGTGACTGAGTGGTGGAGTTGGACAGCAGAGAGGCAGAGGACATCAGTATACCAGTCTGGACAGGGGACTTGGAGTGGATGCTATGCCATGCGGAGGCACTGCAAGAAGCTCTGCTCAGATTCACCGGTGTGGTCCATAACAAACGCCCACAGGGAAGGCTGGCACAGTTGCTGGGGCGCTATGAGTGGCTGGACCGCCCCGCCCGCTGAATGTAGAACGGCCAGTACTAGGGCGCACAGTGTTCACGGATGTGGGGAGGAAGACAAAGCGGGCCACCTGTGCATGGAAAGAGAATGACCACTGGAAGACTCATATCATAGCGAGAGAACAGACTGACAGCTTGCAAACACTCAAACTGCGCGCCGTGATACGGGCCTTACAACAGTGGTCGAAGGAACCGGTGAATGTAGTCAGCGATTCCCTATATGTCATTGGGGTAGCCCAACGGATCCATGATGCAGAAATCCAATGTACCAACAATGAACATCTGGGCAGACTGCTCATTACATTGTGGCACACCCTGCAACAATGGACACACTCCTACTGTATCCTGCACGTTCGAAGCCACCAGTGGAACATCGGGCTGGGAGACGGCAATGCCCGTGCAGACAAGGCGGTGACCTGTGCCCCCATAGTGCATCTCCCGCCTGCAAACACTTTTGAGCAAGCCAGATGTAGCCATGATTTGTTCCACCAAAATGCAAAATCCCTGTAGAGACAGTTTAAGATCCTGCTGACAGAAGCAAAAGGCATAGTGTGGGCTTGTCCCCGCTGTAGCCATCATGGCCCGGGGTTGGGTGTGGGAGTTAACCCCAAGGGTCTGAAAGCCCTCGAACTCTGGCAAATGGACGTCACTCACGTCCCTGAGTTTGGTCGACAGCGCTATGTCCATGTAACAATTGACACTTTTTCACACTTCCTGTGGGCTACCGCTCAAACGGGAGAGAATGCATTGCATGTGGAGCGGCATCTGCTCTCGTGCTTCGCAGTAATGGGGGTACCCAAAAGGATCAAAATGGACAATGAGCCAGCATACACTAGCGGTCGCCTACCAAAATTTATGCAGCAGTGGGGGGTAGAACATATCACGGGGATCCCACACTAGCCCACCAGTCAGGCAGTGGTAGAAAGAGCCCATTGTACACTAAAAGAATATCTGGGCCAACAGAAAGGGGGAGAGATGGAACCAAGTAAGAGGTTAAGCAAGGTGCTGTTTACATTGAACTTCCTCTCTCTGGCCGGGGATAGGGAGGACCCTCCAGTGGCAATCCATCATCAGACAGTTCTTAGGGGAATCAAGCGGGCCCTTCCAGGAATAAGTGTGTCGTACCGTAACCCTCGAACAGGTTTGTGGGAGGGTCCCAGCCCAGTGCTATTTAATGGTCGAGGATATATGTGTGTTTCCTCCCCAGAAGGACCATTGTGGGCACCCAGCAAGTGGTGCCATGCGACACATACAGGACCCTGAAGCAAGAAGGCGCAGTCAGCATTGGCTCCTGAGGAAAGTGTCACCACTACTTCAACAGCTGGAACTCCGGGACCCTCTTCCTGAGAAGCCCTGGGAGAGGCTGCAGCAAAATGAGAGCTTGCCAGATCCACCACTCTCCGTAGCAGGAGAAATAGCAAGACTCTGTGGCGAACGTAACAGCTGCCTTGGGTGGTTGCTTGTGACTTGTGGTGGGTGTCGGGGAACCAAGAAGGGGAGTTGCGTAGATTCTTGCATATAGCACCAGACACAGAGATAGAGTGGGGAATTGTTTTGACTATCTTGAGACAAGGGCATTGGCAGACATCTTTGATCAGCTGCCTGCCCATTCAGATCGAGTGAAGACAGTACAGAGTGTGGCAGTGTTAGGGTGAGAGCAATCCGAAAGAGACAAAACATGTGGGTCACCCTAGCTGAATTAACGGGGCAAGACTCCATGTGTCTGAGCCTGGCCACGCCAGGGGACCCATTTTGCAGCTGTTTAATCGGGGTCCCATATTTTAACCCACAAGACTTCTGAGGGATGCCAGACAACAGCTCCCTGATAGGGAACGCCACAAACAATGGCAAGTGTTCAGGGCTGATCGGACTCAAGCCTGCGCAGCAGCATGCCTGCTGGCGACGTGCATTCTTGAAAAGCATCAATGTCACCATGGGAACACCAGAAGAGTTAGATCTACTGGGTTCCACAAACCAAACTGGGGATGGTTACATGACATTTGAGCCTCCCACTACTAGTCAATTAAATGTTAATAGGCACCTTTGGGCCACTGTTGACCCTCTTGCAGACTGGTTTCTGAGAAATTATGAGTCCGAAGCAATGTACCACCAAATCAACCTCACAGGTCAAGCTCCGAAACGCCTCCCCAGTGGTACGTTCTTAATATGCGGGGACCGCGCGTGGAATGGGGTTGCCACCAGCCCACATGAGGGACCGTGCTACTTAGGGAAACTCACCCCGTTCCATCCAGGCCTGCATCAACTCTTAAATATCACCCACCGCGCTAAAACCAGGATGCGACATTCAATCCATGAGCTCAAATATAAAAAGAATGAAGAGCCCATCTTTTGGAGTAGTGGTATAGTTTGGCTAGCATCTATGTTTTTACCTGGTTCTTCAGCAGCCAGGGCTCACATAATTTTGCGTAAACTTGCGTTCTGGGCAAGGGATGAACTAAACATAACTTCGCAGATGCTTGACAAGCTAAGCGCAGATGTTACAAGTGTTAGGCATGCAGTATTACAAAATCAGGCCGCCATTGATTTTCTACTACTAGCTCACGGCCACGGCTGTGAAGAGTTCCAGGGGATGTGCTGTATGAATCTTTCTGACCACTCTGTCTCACCTCCAGAGGGGCCTACACAACCTTCGGGAGACAGACGACCCTATTGGAGATTGGCTTAAGGGTCTGGGTATCACCCGATGGCTGTGTACCTTGGTAGTAGCAGGCTGCCAATTGCTATTTGTAGTTATATTAGGCTTAATAGTACTTGGGTGTATTTTTTCTTGCCTTAAAGCAGGGCTGCGAAAGATCATCAACCAGGCCTGGGTTGCCCAAAAAGAAAACGGGGGATGTGTAAAGGAATTCCTTGTGGAACAGGGCCATGTGATACCCCAGGAGAGCATGGGCACCCCAGGGTTGTTGCGTAAGTACCCCTGACGGGGCCTCAGGCTGAAGATAGGCTTGCAAGGCACCTGCTAGCCAGCAGCCTTGAACAGCCTTGGGAAAAGGTATACACTGGTCAGCTCCCCTGCTGCTTAGAGGCTTTCTCGTGGGAAGGAGGGGTGAACTTTGCAAAGTATAACTTGGTGTAAGTAAACAATAAAACTGGAGCACGATGCTCAAATCGTATTGGTATTCGTGTTGTGACTCTGGCTGGTTCCCCTGCACCCGGGAACTCTCTCCCCCCGCTAAAATTCCACAGGATTCTTATTTTTTGCTGGATTTCTCTAGGACAGAATATTTCACCTGGAGAGTCCATATTTCGTATACTTTGTCTCTTTTCTGGGGTTCCAGACTACAGCAATTTTCAATCCAAATCTCTGAAAGGAAAACCCACTACATAGCTTGAAGTTGCAGGACTATCTTTTACAAGAAGCACATTGTTTTCTGAGGCTGTCCCAGAATTAAAGATTTTTCTTCTATGTGCAGACTGGTAGCATCAGTGGTGAACTTGATAACATCAACATTGAAACCATAGAGTAAAATTTATATTTTCCGTGTGTAGCCCCAATGTTCAAAGAGCTGAGGATGTAGGCACCAGTCCAGGAAAGTATTTTGAAGATGGCTGGGACTTCTGCTGTGCCAACAGAACACCACTGTTGTTTAGGTAGACTAGTGGCCTTGAAAGGGATAAGCTAATTAAGGCAAACCAGCTAGTACAAAAATAACTACAGACAGCACACATAGTTCCTTCTACTATTCCCTGGAATATACCTATTTTTGTGCTGCCATGTGTTGGGAATTATTAAAGGATCAGGGACATGGATCATTCATAGAATTATGGGATCAATAAAAGAACTGTAGCAAGAGCCTGCAAGCAAAAGTCCTGTGTGAGAAAGACTCTCCATGAGAAAATTCTTGTGTGAGAACCAAGCCTGAGAAACAAAGAGCGAGTTTTGAAACGATGCAGCTGTGCTGATAAGATGTGCTAATCGGGAGAGAAGGGAGGTGAACTTTGAATTCTTTTAATCATAACATAACTGTAGAAGCTTGCCAATGTAAGTCCAATTATGTAGAAGTAGAAATTCGTTTTGGTAAGTTTTAAGCCACTTAAGAGTTAACAAGCTGGTATACTATATAAGTGCCTCTGGATTGCTAATAAACAGAGTTTTGCTCTTATCAACCATACTGGTTTGGACTGCATTTCCTCTCCCTGCCGGAGTCCCCGGGCCTCTCTTCTTTTTACAATTCCAACACCCATGGAAATTGGGAAAGTAGCATTTATTGCGTGATTTTCAGACTATCACTGCAGTCATAAAACCCATGGGTGCCCTGCAGCCAGATGCCCTAAATCTTCCTTTGTTGCCTGAGATTGGAATTTGTTATTGATTTAAAAGAATGCTTCTCTACTATCCCTTTACATCCTGTTGATGAGGAGTATTTTGCCTTTTCTGTCCCATGCATCGATATCACTGGACAGTGCTCCCTCAGGGAGCCCTACTATTAGCCCTACTATTAATAGCCTAAATAGCCCTACTATTTGTCAGCTTATTGTGGCCAATGCCCTGGCCCCTGTGGGGTCTTGGTATCCTCAGAGCATCATGTATCATTATGTGGATGATATTTTAGTTTGTGGACAGGATGGTTCATACTGACAAGATACTATTCGGCATCTTAATCTTACTCAGCATGGGTTGCAGCTGGCCCCTGAAAAATTCAGTAGATCCTCCTTAGAAATATTTAGGGTTAACTGAACAAGTTGCAAAACCACAGCAATTAACTTTAGAGCCTGATGTCAAAACATCGAATAATTTACAAAAGTCACTGGGATTAATTAAGTGGGTAAGACCCATATTAGGTTTAGCCACTTGTCAATTAAAGCATTCGTTTGCTCAATTGAAAGAAGGCTCTGACTTCCCCACCAACATTATCTGTAGAAGCTATTCGAGAATTAGATATAATTAGCTCACGAATCTCCACTGCAACAGCAGACAGAATTGTGCCAGCTTTACCAGTTTGCTTTCTTTTATTCTCTACTGCACCTTACCCTGCAGCCTTAATAAGCTAATTTGTTAGGGAGACAGAACGATCTACATAGAAGCAATTTTTTTTTACCAAATACACCTAAGAAAACTGTCACTACCCTGATAGAGCTCTGTGCATCTTTAATTAAGAAGTGCAGAACCTGCATCGTGCAATTGATGGGATATGATCCAGAGGTTAGTCATTTACCACTGTCTCTTGACAAGTTATGAGTATTTGTTACAAAATTCAGACATTTTTCATACAGCATTGGCAGATTTTGTGGGACTGATTTACTTTCTCTTTGCCTTCAGACAAACTATTGCAGAAATGTTGTTCACTTGCCTTTAACACTACAAACTATCATGTGCTGTAGCCCTATTCCTGGTGCACGTAATGTTTTTTATTGACAGAGGAAGATGCACAGTGAAGGCAGTCATTACACAGCAAGAAGATCATGAATGGAAATATGCAATAATTCAAATGGGTGGTTCCACTCAACAGGTTGAACTTCATGCAGCAGTGTTAGCTTTAACGTTTTTTACACAAGAAGCAGTCAATATGATTCACGATTCTGAATATGTTGTTTATGTCATTACATGAATACATAGAGCCTTTATAAAGGCAATTAGCTGTAAGATATTTTTTAATGTTACTCATATGCCTTCCTATTATTGTTTGCGGTTTGTTCATGTTACCATTGATAATTTACTTAAAAATAAATGACAAAGCCAAACTGCTTTAGAAACTTTCACATAACCTTGTATAGTAATCTGCAAGAAATATATCATTTTCAGAAACTTTCCCACCTGATATTAATAGAGGCTTGTTTGTAGGATATTTTAGGGAAAACCCTCCCAGTCAAGACCCTCCTAGGTTCTGGCTAAGCCCTGTCCCCACTGGTCAGGAAGTATGCCATCAGACCCAGGTGTTTCTGTGCTAAAAATGTAATCAAGTCACTTTGACTTGCTGATTTGGGCTTATAAAGGCTGGACCCCCTTTTGGGATAAATTTGGAAACCTTACCCGGGAAAGGTTCTCCAGGTCCTCACTGTAAAATGGGGCTCCCCAGCAATTGCAGACACTGGGTGATGGTAAAGCATTTAGGCAATTGATGCTGTATCTTTCTCAATCACTATCCTTTTTCTTGTGTACTAATGATTACATGTATTACCTTGCTTATTTTTGCTCAGTGCTAAAGCTGAGCATGTAGTAAGCTTATTGTTTTATTACAGGTATTGGTTTACTTTTGTGTTGCCTTAATGTTCATAGTAAGAGAAACGCATCTTATTAAAACAAAAAGGGGGAATATGGCCCCTCTAGAACAATTAGATAATGCAAGATTTACACTAAGGTTTTGAATGCAGATCATCAATCTCGATCCCCAGCAGAGCAATACTGCTCTGAAGGTTTGCGTGCACAGAACCAATTTCCGAAAGTTTTGTATAAGGATCCACAACTGGGGGTGCAATGGCAAGGCCCAGCTGATTTACTAACCTGGGGGAGAGGATATGTTTGTGTTCTATCCCCTACAGGTCCATTGTGGGTACCAGCTAAAGCTGTCAAACTGTACCATGAGCTGGAAGGACACCCAGCAGAATCCTGTATAGGAGATGATCAAGCTGAAGCTGACCAACCCCTCAAGAGGAAAGAAGAGGAATAGAAGTAAAAACATAACATGGGGTGATCTCAAGGCTCTGGATGCTGAGGCACTAGAATGATGCAGTGTGTGGGGGCAGAACCCAATGCCACAAATACCTTCTTGGCCTACGTGGCCGTTGTATTGGCTAACTCAAAAGTAAGACCTTTGCTTTATGTTTTGCTGTTTAGCTCTTGTGTTACGAGTGTCAACACGCAAATATGCTGGGCTCATGTTTTTGACCCTCTGGTGTTTCATCCAGTAACCTGGTGGGACCTGGAAATTCTCATTTCTAATAACAACTCTAAAATGCTAGGAGGGGAATGGCTCCCTCAGTCTGGGTCATTAACTAATGGGGCAGATTGGCTATCAGTTGAAGGAAATCAAACTTTTGGAGCAGATTCCCATCCCTTATGCTTAACTACTCACAATGTCAGTACTTGCACCCCTTTCACATTGCACATGCATTCGGTAAAACATCATACTGGCAAGAAAACAACCTTACGAGCAATTGAAATTCCAGGGGTTAATATATCACATAACCCTGTCAACACCACCACAGCACTGAGTAATATTCCCATATGTGAGCTTAGAGCCCTCTCATTTGTGTGTGGAAATTTGTTGATATTTGTCTACTCTGATTTACATACATGTAGCAGCTAGTATTGACTGTATTACCGCAGGCCTGGTTCCTACGGTATATCATCGTGTCCCGCAGCTATAGGGAGGAGGAGGAGGAGAAGATCCAGCAGGCAGGAATTGTGCAGCAAGATTGATTTATTTAATTATTTTACAAACTCTTTTATAGACTTTTTTCTTCATAGTCTAATTGGACAAAAGACCAGCCACCCCTTGGGGGTGATCGGCCTAAATCCTAAAACATCCATTATCAAAATATTTTCTACTATACCATAAACAAGACTTTCCAAGGTTGCAGGTGGCTTGGTTGTTTACATTCCCTGCTACCTCTTCTGTGAGAGAGAAATGGCTCTCACGGACTTAGAAAAATAACAAGAAGATCCTCACTAACAGCATTTTTGTACCTACAATTCCTCCTTTTTGTTTTATAAGATAACAACTCTACTATTAATCCTAAATAGAAATCTACATCAGTTATTAATTCTAAATATGTCCTTAAGGCTTTAACTATCTGACTCCATAACAAGAAATTTAAAATTCAGTCTCTGCTTGTAGAAGGACCATCCCAGTCTCTGCTTGTAGAAGGACCATCTGCCTGATGGTTGACATCCTGGTCATCATCAGAAGAGTCATTAGGCTGATGATCTACATTCTGGTCGCCATTTGGATGGTTGGCGTTCTGGTCATCATTTGGAGGTTGCCTGTTCTGCCTCTGGTGCC
>NW_008238434.1:41007-49347 GCF_000691975.1 Corvus brachyrhynchos
TTGGTATAATTCTAACGCAGCTGGGTTCCCAGACGGGAGCTCATGTCGGACAGCACTGCCAAGTTCTTGCCATAAGGCAAAGTCCAAGGCAGTATCTCTGTCCATGGAAATCCCTTTTAAGGTAGCCCAATCTAATAATTCCCGAACTGAGTTCTCAGGAATGGAAGTGTGCATTATACTAAACACACCTTTCCAGACCGTTACCACAGTGTCGGTTTGTGAGCCGCTGTTCGCCATTTCTCAGTCACGTTGGACCTCCCGGTCCCGGGGGGGAAGGGGAACAGCGCACCTCTAGAGGAATTCAGCTTGGCTCGCAGTAGCAGGACACGTCAGAGAGTGCAGATTATGTTGGGCAGCACCAGCTACTACCACAGGCCTGGGCCCTATGGTATATCACCATGTCCCACAGCCATAGGGAGGAGGAGGAGAGAAGATCCAGCAGGCAGGAATTGAGCAGCAAGATTGCTTTTTTTGCTTTATTTAATTATTTTACAAACTCTTTTATAGACTTTTTTCTTCATAGTCTAATTGGACAAAGGATCAGCCACCCCTTGGGGGTGACTGGCTAAAATCCTAAAACGTCCGTTGTCAAAATATTGTTCTACTATACTATAAACAAGGCTTCTCAAGGTTGCAGGTGTTTCATTGTTTATAGAACTCTGCTACTATCTTCTGTGAGAGAGAAAAGTCTCTCATGGACTTAGAAAATAGCAAGAAAATCCTTGCTAGCAGCATTTTTGTATCTACACACCGGCGCGGCATATTCTGTGTTAAATGCTTTAGAAGGGAAACTGAGTCATGAAACTGTTCATGTAGTTGGGGCAACACGGGTAACTGAAACACAGCCTTTCTTCCAGCCTTTGAAATTTAAACTGGGGAAGCACTGGGTAACTCATCAATTTCTTTATATGCCTAACTCCCCATAACCATTCCTGGGGAGGGATATGTTAGAAAAATTGGAAGCCGAAATTACATTTAAAAGAGGGGAGGGGGTATGAGTTATCATTCCAGAAACTAAATTTGTTGAAGTTGCTGCACTTTTTATACAGGACAGTATATTTCAATGGGTGAAATCCCCATTGAAGTTGAACATGCTGTCAATCCAATTGTGTGGGCCAGTGATGTTCCAGGAAGATCCAAACAGGCAGAACCAGTGAGCATTGCACTCAAACCAGGAGCTACACTGGTAAGGCAAAAACAATATCCTTTAAAATTAGAGAGTTGCAAAGGACTGGCACCTATAATTGAAAAATTCCTCCACCATAGTTATTAGTGCAATGTGAGTCCAGGTATAACAGTATAACATGCCAATCCTTTCAGTGAAGGAAGCTGATGGTAAAAGATACCAGTTAGTCCAAGATCTGAGGGCAATTAACAATATTACAGAGGACACACACCCAGTGGTTGCCAATCCATATACACTTTTGACCACACTGACAGATGAATTAGGGTGGTTTACTGTTGTGGACCTAAAATATGCCTCTTTCTGCATTCCTGTGCATAAAAAACACCAGGAGCTTTTTGCTTTTGAGTGGGAAAATCCCGAAACAAGAAGGAAAAGTCAGTTTACCTGGACAGTCCTGCCCCAGGGTTTCAAGAATAGCCCAACAATATTTGGAAACCAGCTAGCAAAAGAATTAGAAGATTGGAGGGGACAAGAGCCAGGAGGGGTTATCTTTCAGTATGTTGATGACATCTTGATTGCAGCTAAGACCAGAGATGACTGCATCTGATTCACTCTAAGCTTGTTAAACTTTTTGGGACAGAGTGGGTACAGAGTTTCCAAAGACAAAGCACACATCGCCAAGGAATCAGTAGTGTACTTGGGACTTGAGATCTTCCATGGACACCGACAGCTCAGCAAGGAACGGAAAGGAGCCATCTGCCAACTTCCAGAGCCCCACACCGTGAGAGAGATGCAAGCTTTTCTGGGAATGGTAGGTTGGTGTCATTTGTGGATAGCAAATTATGGGTTGTTGGTGAAACCCTTGTGTGGAGCAATAAAAGCAGCTGAAAATGGCATTATAATTTGGACTGAAAGCACAAGGGCTGCTTTTAAACCGCTCAAACACTCTTTAAGGTCAGCTCCAGCACTGGGCTTACCAGACTTGACTAAGCCTTTTGAACTTTTTACACATGAGAGACTTAATGTGCCACTGGGTGTATTTAGCACAGTGCTTCAGAAGCCAATGAAGGGCTGTGGCGTACTTTTCCAAACAGCTAGACAATGTTAGCCAAGGGTGGCCTGGGTGTTTGAGGACCATGAAGCTACTGTCATCCTGATTCAAGAGGCCCAGAAACTCACCCTTGGACAACATATTGTAGTGTATGTGCCACATGCAGTAGCAGCAGTACTGCAGCAGTACTGGAACAGAAAGGAGGACATTGGCTGTCCGGCAACCAAATGCTTAGATATCAGTCACTGCTGTTGGAACAGGATGATGTTACCCTGAAAACAACTTCTGTTGTTAACCCTGCCATATTTCTGTCCTCTGCCTTGACTGACGATGTGCCTGAGCATGACTGTTTGCAGACAATCAAGGAGGTCTATTCCAGCAGCCCAGACCTGAAGAATGTGCCGCTAGAAAATCCAGACTGGGAGCTGTTTACAGACAGAAGCAGCTTCATGAGATATGGTAAATGAATGACAGGTTATGCAGTAACAACCCAGGACAAGGTGATCAAGGCAAAGGCCCTGCCAGCAGATGTGTCATCGCAGAAAGCTGAATTGATTGCACTGACAAGGGCCGTAGACCTGAGCGAAGGAAAGAAGATAAATATATGGACTGACTCTAAATATGCATTTAGTGTTGTCCGTGCCCATGGAGCCATCTGGAGAAGGAGAAGGACTGTTGAACAGAAGGAGAGTGGACTGTTGAACGCTCAAGGTAACCAGATCAAACACGCTGAACAAATCCTTGCCCTCTTAGAGAGCATTAAAAGACCCACAGAAATAGCTATCATGCATTGTAGGGGTCACCAGAAAGGGAAAAACACTCCAGAATTAGGAAATCACTTTGCTGATGAAACAGCAAGAAGGGCTGCAGAAAAAGGTATTCTTGCAGTAATTCCACAAAAAAAGATTGATTTGTCAGGGTTCATCCCAAAATATGATCAGGCACACCACAAGTTAATTGTTTCTTAGGGCTGAGATCACAGAAAATGGATGGGCTGTTGCACCTGCAAATCAAGTTGTAGTCCCACCTCTAATCCTTCGAGAGCTAGCTCAAAGACAACATGAAAGCACACATTTCGGGGTTGAAAATCTTCTGAAACATCTTAAAAAGATAGGAAAGGGAATGACAGATATTGTACAACCAGTAGTGAGTAAGTGTGCAATCTGCTGCAAAAACAATCCTGATATGAGGAAAAGAGTTGTTTTAGGAGTAGCAAAGGCAGGGGATCTTCCTGGAGATTACTGGAAAATTGACTTTGTTGAGTTACCACACAAAGAAGGATACAGGTGCCTCCTGAGATTGGTTGACACCTTCAGTGGATGGCCTGAAGCTTACCCCTGTCGCACTAACACAGCCAAGGAAGTGGTAAAATTTTTGCTTAATCATATAATACCAAGGTCTGGGGTTCCTTTGTGTATGTCCTCGGACAGGGGACCACATTTTGTTGCAAATGTGATTCAAGAGGTTAGCCAGATTTTGGGAATTGCTTGGGATCTGCACACACCTTACAGACCCCAAGCAAGCAGTAAGGTGGAACACATGAATGGGACTCTTAAGGCACAAATCAGCAAAATTTGTCAAGAGACATCCATGACGTGGGTTCAGGCCTTGCCTATAGCTTTGCTGAGGATCCGCATACAATCGAGGTGGAGGGATAACATCAGTCCCTATGAAATATTGTATGGCAGGCCATATCAAATTCCACATGTTCCAGGTGAAATTCACATGAGGGGAAAATTTGATTTGCAGAGATATCTAATGGCTTTAGGCTCCAGAATTACATTGTGTTATCCAGACCCATAGGACTGGATACCCCTGTACATCCCTTCCAGCCTGGAGATTGGGTCTATGTTAAGTGGTGGGACAGTGATCCTCTACAGGCCAAGTGGAGACTTTGCTGACCACCCTCACCGCAGTCAAAGTTGCTGGCAAAGGACCCTGGATTCACTACTCCAGAGTTAAGAAGGCTTCTGCTCCTGAAACAACTGAGAAAACAGAGCCTGATACAAACGAAGATGATGTAGTTTAAATGATTTTTTCCTGTGCTTATTATCTATACAGTTGGTAACCCTGACTCAGGTTTGGAACTAAATTTTAGTCCAAAGTATTCTAGTCCAAAGTATATCCAAAGACATTCATTTGGATACAAAACTAATAATTGACATGTAAACTGAAGTGAAAAGAGCAACAAAATTTGTTTACAATTTGAGAATTAATTTAGCTCTTACATTAGATAACATTCAAAGCTGAATGTATCTTCCACACCTGTTGGGGTCCCTCCCCCCTGCCATGTAGCCCTGGGAGAGGGGCCCTGAGGGGAGAGACGGGGTTTCCCTCGCCCCTGGTCAGCCTCGCTCGCCATTGGTTGGTGTTCCCCTGCGCAGGGAAGGACCCTTGGGTCCCGCGATTGAGCAGTTCCTCAGGAGAGCCCGGCCATGTGGCTGGAGAAATAAACATCTCTGAAACATCTATCAAGAATCTGTCCATATATATTTCTTTTCCACGGGACTCCTTGTTTGTTATGCGTGTTACAGTATCCCCGCTGCAACATAATGGTGGAGAATTGCGAGCAGAACGATCCCCGATCCCTAAGCGACTGGTGTGTGAGCAAACCCTAGAAACTTTGGATTCCTCTTCTTGTTTTGTTTTGGTATTCCATATCTAAACTATGGAGGAACGGTGGGAAGACTCTCAGAGCTGCATATGGACATTTATCTTAAAATTAAAAAGATTCTTGAACAACGATTTGTAAATTTTAGCTTAATTCAAGCTCAAAAAGAACTGAAACACTTCCTGGCATGGTTGTTTAAGAACTTTTTCTGTGTTTCTTGGGATCTAATTCTTACCAAAGACTTTTGGAACACTGTTTGGACACAGTTAATTTTTGAGTCAAAATATATGCCGATGGAAGAATATTTTCGTGAATATTATTTAATTACCGAGACTGTTGAGCAATGTCAGCTGTGTCCTGTGAAGGGAAGCCTGGCTCAGGGACTGTGCAACCCAGGCCACGTGGACCAAGCCCTCTGCGAGCAGCAGTGAGGCAGTTCCCACGTGTGGGCAGAGCCACACGAGCTGCAGTGTCGGTGGCGGAGAGAGGCGCGGAGGGAGCGGTGTGACCCAGCGGTGCCCGCCCAGCCCCGCACAGCGCGTGATGGAGCGAGCCCCGTGAACGCCCGGCCGAGAGGGGCGGCGGGGCGGCCAAAAAACGGAGCCGCACCTAGCCAAAACGCGCACTGGAGCAGGGCGCGGAGGAGTCATCACTCCAGGGCCCAGCTGAGACGTGGATGCAGTGCTAGGCAGCGGCAGCGAAGCCGTGCCCAGAGGAGGTGACACATGGAGAACTGAGCGGTGCAGCCCAGCCTGGCCCGCGCGGCCTTGAGTGTGACCCTGGGAAGAGTGCGCAGGCACGAGTAGCTCCGGCGGCCCTGGCAGCACTGGCAGCCCTGGCAATTCCAATGCGGGAGTGAGCGAAAGAGAAAGCAAGAACGCAGCAAGACAGAAAACAGCAGCCACTCAGAAAAAGGAAAATATCAGCGTAGCTAAGGTTTTAGGAATAGTAAAGTGGTATAATGTTAAACAAAATTATGGTTTTATAACAAGGTGTGACAACCAGCAAGACATATTTGTTCATAGAACTGCTATGAAAAAGAATAACCCTGAAAAATACATCCCAAGCTTAGGAGATGGAAAAGTAGTAGAGTTCAAAATTCTGCAAGGTAGAAAAGGGTTACAAGCATCGCAGGTCACTGGGCCTGATGGTGTTCCTGTAAAAGGCAGTATATATGCTAAAAATCGTAGTCATGTTAGACAATATCCACATTATAAGCCCCCCCTACAGTCTCCCTTTCCTAATCCAACCTTTCCCTTTTGCCCTATACCTTATATGAACCCTTTCCTAAGTTTACCCCATCCCCAGTTTATCCCTAATCCGTTCTTTCACCCATGGTTTCCCTCACAAAACCATGCCTTTGCCAATTGTTTCCCCAAAAATCCCTCTCCAATGATGATGGGGGGATGAAAAGGGGGAGGGAAGAAATTAACTATTGTTGTTTGGAGTTCCAACAGGTACAAATGGAAGAAACCCTCTCCTGCCTCAGTTTCCCCACAAACCATGCTCAGAGTCCTGTCTCCCTTCTGTCAGCCCTAAGATGTTCCAGAGAATCTGTTTGGACATTTAAAGACTCAGGAGGGTGGCTTGTTTTGTCTTGAAACGGTTCTTGTTATGTTTATCCAGTTGTTTTCATTCTCCTTTTATTAAAATAAAACGGGTGAGGTGTTGGGGTCCCTCCCCTGCCGTGCTCGGGTCCCACGATTGAGCAGTTCCTCAGGAGAGCCCGGCCATGTGGCTGGAGAAATAAACATCTCTGAAACATTTATCAAGAATCTGTCCATATATAATTTCTTTTCCATGGGACTCCTTGTTTGATATGCGTGTTACAGTATCCCCGCTGCAACACACACCCTGGTTTCATGGTTACCAAACTGACCCTGAATTGAAGATTGTTTATAATGATTGTAATTATAATACTTGTTTATAGATATATACTGCTATTAGACACATATTATTAGTAGATATTTAGAATATTTGGAACAGAGTCTCAACAAGATAGAGGCCTTGTCAAGCCTCCTAAGGGGGGGAAATGATGCCTTAGGTTTTAACTTTTATATTTTTTGAATTCTGTACTGCTTGGTGTGTGACTCTGAAGTTTCTTGTAGCCTGTTAATTTCTGCTCTCTCATGCTAGGCAGACATAACAAAGCCTCTCTGGCCCTGCTTTCCAAGGACACCAAGACTGTCCTAGGCAAAAAGTATAAACCAAAGAGCCGCTAAGGGAGGGGGCAAGCTGAGGGGAAAACGGAAGCTTTAATTGGAGAATTAACCCTGCTATGCAAATGAACCAAACCTATAAAAGGGTGAAGAACTCATGACCTGGGGTCCATCTTGGGGTCCATTTTGAGAATAGCTTCAAGCTCCCCAGGGTGTACCTTTGAAGGCCTTTCAAATAAATACCTCTTTTAATCCTTTACTCCTGTCTTGTCTCCGTTTCTAGGAGGCCTCTCAAGGCATCAGTTTTGGCCGGTTTAGGGGTCCAGAAAGCAGGAACCCAGTCACGGTTGCTTCTTTTATCAATAGCCTGGCATCCTCCCTTCCTGCTTTTAGCAAGCACAGTAAATGTTAAGCAAGCAGTATATATCATTCAACAGGCAGCTCCTAATATATTATCTCTTAACTCCTAGTTCCCTTGTATCAGGGGGACAGGAGCTGCAAGCAGGGTTTCCCAGGCAGGGGGAGCAGGGAGAATTTCACCACCCAGCAGCTCTCTGTGAGTGCTGGATGGACTCTGGGCTGAGCAAGGTGGGAGATGTGGGTGGTGCTCATGTCCCCAGGAACTGCTGAAATGACAACTTGCAGCAGCCATGTGTGTAGGTGTCTGGAACCAGCTCTAATGCTGGCAGCCACATGTGAGCTGGGAAATGAACACCAGCAGGCTGGAAACAAGCCCCAGAAATTGATTAAAACGGGATGGACTTCTCCCAAGCATCTAAAAATCCCTTTTGGTTTTGCTTTAGGAATTCAACACTGAAGTGATTCTCAAGGTTTCTTTTATTGTAGCATTTCTTTTAATGTAGCTTCAGTGAGGTGCTTGCTCAGTACCTTTATTGCAGCCACTGTTGGCTGAGCAGCTGCCCCTGATTTACCTGTGAGGTCCCAATTTCTTCACTGCTTCTCACAGCTCATACAGTAGCTGGAATCCCAGTGGTGCAGTGATGCACTGAAACTTCTGGCACTGAAACGTCTGGATTAATGCTAAGTCTGGCCAGATGATTTTTACAAGGTTAACTTCCAGTGAATCTGTACCAAAAAATAGAGGCCCTGAAGCACAAGAAGTTGTGCTGCAGGACCTGGTGGCTTTGGTGGCCTGTATCTGATAAGGTGTTTCCCTGCTGTGCTGTTGGTGCTGGCTGTCAGAGCGGTAGCGATGTGCAGATCCAAAGAGCTAGAGTTAAACCCCACTGAGCCATTTTGGAGCAGGTGGGCGGGACTGAGGCAAAGCTGCTCAGGGATCAAGGTAGGAACTGAAGCCTTCACAGGGAAAGGTGTCTGATCAATCACAGTCCTCTGCTTTTCCTTTGACAGCAGCTGTCCTTGGTCATTCCTG
>NW_008238434.1:50046-64580 GCF_000691975.1 Corvus brachyrhynchos
GTAGCCTGTTAATTTCTGCTCTCTCATGCTAGGCAGACATAACAAAGCCTCTCTGGCCCTGCTTTCCAAGGACACCAAGACTGTCCTAGGCAAAAAGTATAAACCAAAGAGCCGCTAAGGGAGGGGGCAAGCTGAGGGGAAAACGGAAGCTTTAATTGGAGAATTAACCCTGCTATGCAAATGAACCAAACCTATAAAAGGGTGAAGAACTCATGACCTGGGGTCCATCTTGGGGTCCATTTTGAGAATAGCTTCAAGCTCCCCAGGGTGTACCTTTGAAGGCCTTTCAAATAAATACCTCTTTTAATCCTTTACTCCTGTCTTGTCTCCGTTTCTAGGAGGCCTCTCAAGGCATCAGTTTTGGCCGGTTTAGGGGTCCAGAAAGCAGGAACCCCGTCACGGTTGCTTCTTTTATCAATAGCCTGGCATCCTCCCTTCCTGCTTTTAGCAAGCACAGTAAATGTTAAGCAAGCAGTATATATCATTCAACAGGCAGCTCCTAATATATTATCTCTTAACTCCTAGTTCCCTTGTATCAGGGGGACCGGAGCTGCAAGCAGGGTTTCCCAGGCAGGGGGAGCAGGGAGAATTTCACCACCCAGCAGCTCTCTGTGAGTGCTGGATGGACTCTGGGCTGAGCAAGGTGGGAGATGTGGGTGGTGCTCATGTCCCCAGGAACTGCTGAAATGACAACTTGCAGCAGCCATGTGTGTAGGTGTCTGGAACCAGCTCTAATGCTGGCAGCCACATGTGAGCTGGGAAATGAACACCAGCAGGCTGGAAACAAGCCCCAGAAATTGATTAAAACGGGATGGACTTCTCCCAAGCATCTAAAAATCCCTTTTGGTTTTGCTTTAGGAATTCAACACTGAAGTGATTCTCAAGGTTTCTTTTATTGTAGCATTTCTTTTAATGTAGCTTCAGTGAGGTGCTTGCTCAGTACCTTTATTGCAGCCACTGTTGGCTGAGCAGCTGCCCCTGATTTACCTGTGAGGTCCCAATTTCTTCACTGCTTCTCACAGCTCATACAGTAGCTGGAATCCCAGTGGTGCAGTGATGCACTGAAACTTCTGGATTAATGCTAAGTCTGGCCAGATGATTTTTACAAGGTTAACTTCCAGTGAATCTGTACCAAAAAATAGAGGCCCTGAAGCACAAGAAGTTGTGCTGCAGGACCTGGTGGCTTTGGTGGCCTGTATCTGATAAGGTGTTTCCCTGCTGTGCTGTTGGTGCTGGCTGTCAGAGCGGTAGCGATGTGCAGATCCAAAGAGCTAGAGTTAAACCCCACTGAGCCATTTTGGAGCAGGTGGGCGGGACTGAGGCAAAGCTGCTCAGGGATCAAGGTAGGAACTGAAGCCTTCACAGGGAAAGGTGTCTGATCAATCACAGTCCTCTGCTTTTCCTTTGACAGCAGCTGTCCTTGGTCATTCCTGCAGGGAGTAAAAATTCCCTTGAGGATTTGCTACTGGGAGCATCGAGATCCATTTCCTGAGAGGAGTCCTTGAAACAGAACTGTGAGAAATGAGGATGCTGCAGCTGGACCGATGGGAATGGCGAGCCCATGGAGAGTGAATGTTGTCTGGTGAGTCTCCTGATGTCCCTGATCTGATGCTGTGTTATCACCAAGTGACCTCATTGTGATTTAAATTGTCTCAATGTGCTGAAAGTGCACATTGAAGTACAAAATGCCTGTGAGAAGCTTCATGTTCCCAAAGGAATGCTTTAGGGATGTGCAGCTTCTGAACTACACAAATAATTCAGATTCCCACAGAAACCTGCTGGGCCGTGGTTCTGGGCCAGGAGTGTCAAGAAAGTAGCATCTTCAGTGCCACCTCAATAGTTATTTTCCTTGGAGCTCTCAGAATCAGGATGAAATGGTGTTCATGCCCCACAGGCAAAGCACGGAGCAGGATCAGTGCTGTAACTGTGTCTTTTCCTGCTCTCTGCACTCTCTCAAGGATGTCCTGGAGTGCTCTGGCTCATGGCAATTTATTCTTTGTGTAACAGCTTCCTGTGCCTGCCTGTTCAGCTGGGACAGTCCCTGGGCATCCCATGGAATCCCTGAGACTGGAGAAGCCCTATGAGACCATCAGATCCAACTGCTGCCCCAGCACTGCCAGGGCCACCCCCGACTCACATCCCCAAGTGCAACATCAGGAACCACCCACTAAGTGACACTAAATGGGGTGAGGGCTGCAGGTACTGACAGTCTCATTGCTCACAGGAAGTGGGGCTGGGGGTTCCCAGAAGGCCTCCAACACCCCTTCCTTTTTCCGTGGCCTTCCCAGGCATAATGGCTGCTCTGAAGAGCACAATGTGCAGGGGGAGCAGCCCAAAGCCAGGCTTGCAACCATTTCCATGTGGTTCAGGGGACCTGTGCCCAAAGCACATTGAACTCCCAAGCACTCGGCACCTTTTTCTGTGCGTTTTTATGCACTTTGAAACAGATTTCAGGATCTATCAGTGAATTGTCCCAGCCAGAGACCTTTTTGCTGACCCAAAAGTAGCTTTTAAACCCCAGACCCACAGGCCTTGCAATATTTTCCAGTAGCAGTGAAAGACACAATGGAAGATCCTGTTCAGTGATACAGCTGCCCACGAGTGCCAGATCAGCTGGGACAGCCCTTGCTGTCGTGTGTTTTCCTCTCTCAGAGGAGGGAAAACCACTTGGCTTTCCCATGTGGGATTGACTAAGGCTGCGAAGTGCAATCCAGAGCATCTCCAGACTGCTGGTGCTTGGGGCTGTGGTGTTTGGTGCTCAGACAACATTCCAGCCTGTCTGCTCCAGAGTTGGATGTGCATTTCCACAGTTGCTCTGGCTGGGTATCCACCCACTCAGTGCTTCTCTTGATGAAACCCCAGGACCAACAAGTCCCTAAAGCTCAGAGAGGAGAAGAGATGAGTTCAAGGGGAGAATATTTCCATAAAACACACAAAAGGGATATCGGAGCTTTTTCTCAGAGCAGAATTTCAGTTATGTTCAGAAGTACCGACTCAAGGAAGGTCTATAAAGTAAAATCTGCATGGAATGATACAGGTGCATATCCACAAGGCAGGAAATATTAATTACTGGGGGGTTAATGAACGGCATGAACTCTCCTGGCTCTGCTCAGTTTGGGTTTCCCTCAGGCTGAGGCAGCCAAACTGATTCCCATGGGTGTCACCACAGCCACAGAATTCCACCAGCAATGGTCAGAGATCATCCAGATCACCACTGGCTGCAAAGAGCTGGATAAACTGCTTGAAGGTCAGCATTATTATTTCTCTTTCCTGCTTAACCTCAATTATTGGGGTGGGGTTTTCCCATGAACATGATCCTTCCACAGAACCATGTCAGACAAGTCCTGGTTGGATGAAAGACCTCTAGGACTGCTCTTGAACAACTGCTTTTATTTTAAAAGCTGCAGAAATAGTTTTTAACCCTTTTAGTCATGATGCAAGACCAAGAGCTGTCCATTTTTGGATGTTCCTGGTTTATTTAAGTCCCTGATGTATTTAGGGAAAACAAAACCAGGTATCACCATCTCCCCATTGCTCTGGTAATCCAAAAATGAAAACAAGTAATTTCAGCTCTTCAGTGTCTTCAAAAACATACCTGAACTTCTTATCCACAGCATGAACAACCCTCAGGATGACAACCACTTTTCCCAGTCAGTTTTGAAACTTTCAGCCAAATAAAGTGTTCAACTATAAATCTAGTATTTCATATGTGGTGTATATATATATATATCTCTATATCGATGTAGATATCTGTATCTTTAGCATGTGACCTTTTAATTTCTATTGTTTGTCATTATTGTTATTTTCCCTTCAGGAGAAATAGAAATGGGGTCCATAACAGAGTTATTCAGAGAATTCCATACTGGGAAGACTCAGCTGTGTCACAGCCTGGCAGTCACCTGTCAAGTGGGCGGTTCACTTCATTACAATCCAATATTCAGACACCACAGCCTAGGGATATTTGCTATTTTGGGCACTTTCCTTGACTTTCGAGGTGTTTACTCTCTAGAGGTTGCTATTCCATAAAATATTAGAGGCTTGGACTTAATTTGATCATTTTATTATTATTATATTTATTATCATTGATAAACTTCTCAGCTCAAAGTTGAGCACCTGTCCTCTTGTGTGGAATCATGGAATCCTGGGATAGTTGGGGTAAGAAGGGACCATCCAGTTCCATGGGCAGGGACACCTTCCACTAGACCTGGTTGTTCCAAGCCCCATCCAACCTGGCCTTGAGCACTGCTGGGCAGCCACAGCTTCTCTGGGCAACCTGTGCCGGGACCTCACCACCCTCACAGGGAAGAATTTCTTCCCAATACCCCATCTATCTCTACCCTCTGTCAGTGGGAAGCCATTCCTCCTTGTCCTGGCACTCTGGTGTGACAGGTAATACAACAAAGGTGTCAAGAGATGGGGACCAGGAATCCTTCCTCTCACTTTTCTGCACTAAATGGGACTTTAATCACAATAACTTGGGATATTATTTTTTCTATGACCTTGGTAAGGGTATGTGGCAATATCTGCTGTATTTATGGATACTTTATTCCCTGGTCATTCCTTTCCTTCTCCTTTAGCTCCCCATGGACTGTGGGGGTGGCAAGGCAAAAGCCACATCCATGGACTTGGAGGGGACCTTCCATCCAGAGAAGCTCCTGGCTGTGGCTGAAAGGTGTGTGAGTAGAAGACAGGAATATATTGACTCACTACTGAGTTGGAAGACGTTTTCTGCACTTCCTGGAGGTTGATTTGGCAGGTGTTCCCTTTGGAAACCACTCTTGTTGCTCTTCTTCTCCCATCTCTGCTGCTCTGTCCCCATAGCTCTCATGTCATTGTCCCTCAGCACGAGCTGATTTCCCTCTTTTTTGCTACTGGAAGGGAATGGGAGCTTCCTAAGCAGCTGGGGGCAGTACTGGCTGGATCCTGTTAGCTCTTTCTGAAGGGAATTTGATCTAATCCTGCTGGCTTCTCCTGCAGCAAGGAGTGCTCCCATGTTTCCTGTCACCAGGGAATATTTGGCAAGCAAGCAAAGGAGAGGAAGTGAAATGACATTTGCAGCAGGCACAGGTCTGTCTGTGCTGCCCACAGACAGAGTGTCCTTGGAATCATGGAATTGTTCAGGTTGGAGAAGCCTTCTGAGATCACGGCACCCAACCGTTCCCCCAGTGCTGCCAAGGCCACCACTGTCCCATGTCTTCAAGTGCCACATCCACACAGCTTTAAATCCCTCCAGGGATGGGACCTTCACCACTGCCCTGGGCAGCTGTGCCAGGGATGGACAGCCTTTCCACTAAGAGACTTCCCAATATCAAATCTAAACCTCCCCGTCTCCTCTTACCCATTTAAAATTATTCCAATTATTCCATTCTCTTTTCATCACCACATGTTGCATTTTTTCCATCTGTTTTTATCTCTCTCAGGGATGTGAGTTTTTATTGCCTTGCTCCGCTGCCCCCCTCCACAGCCCTGCTCCGTGCAGGCAGTGCAGCCCGGCTCCTCCACCCCCCTCCCCCCCTCCCACCCAGTTCGGCCGAAGATTCATCTGAGGCTGCCCTGCCTGGCAAAGATCATGTGACCAACAGCAATAAGCGAACTCCAGCTGCGGGGCCGGGTGAGATTAACCCTTTTTTAGTGCTGTAAGTTTCCTCCAGAACAGATGAAGCCTGCAGACATCAATCCTCTCCCGAGTCAGAGGAAAGGGAAAGGTGACAGCAAGTGAAGAGAACACCAGAGAGACACACCAAAGTCAGTAAAGAAGGAAGAGCTGAAACCCTGAGGGAGGAGAAAGAGGAGGTGCTTCAAGCTCAGAAGCTGATATTCTGTTGTAAAGCTGTGGTGATGGACTATGATACATCAGAATACCCACTGTTATTTCATGAAAGCATGGGGGGGTTGGAGCGTTCAAACTGTAATTGTGAGCAAAAGTACTTGTGCTGAAATAAGCAAATGACAGTAGCTGTAATTTGATGAGGACCCTTGCTCCCAGGGAAGGAGAAAACCTCTGTTCCTAGAGATGAAAATCATGAGGACCCTTACTGCCACGGGAGGAGGAGGGCCTCTATTCCTAGAGATGAAGATGCTCCCAGAGATAGGTGAAGAGAACCTTTGCTTCTGAACAGCTCATCCTTAAAATGGTACCCCATTAGCTCAAGATTGGACCCTCGAAAGCAGTTGTGGGGAAAGTAAGTCAGGGGAAGGGACTTTCACGTGCAAGCAGAGAACCAACCCGGGCGCCTGTCTTGCTGTGACATTGAAGCCATGAGAGAACTGTTTCTTGTGGAGATGTCTGCATAGCATGAGCAAGAGAGACTCCTCTCCGTAAGTGAGCTGAAAAAGAGATTATTATAGAGGTGGTAAACCGACTGGAAATCTCAAGGGTTGTCTTTTTACATTGTCAGTGGGAGAAGGGAGAAAGGTGGGGGGAGGAGAAGTGTTCTGAAGGTGTGGTATGATTTTTTTTTTTTTTCCCCTTCTTTTAGGTCTGTTAATAAACTTTTTTATATTCTTTTAAGTTTTGTGCCTGCTTTGCTTTCTCCTAATTCTTATCTCACAGAAGCAAAATAAGTAAGTAATGGATATTTTGAACCAAACCACTACAGGGGTTCAAAAGACTCTTTTATATTCTGCAATATTTATCTCTAACTTGATTTAAAAGAATAATGTGGTATCACTGTGATTTTAGTGGGTACATTTTAATTGGTTACTTCAAGCAAATTGTATCCCTTGATTTGAGCTGGCAGCTTTTCTTTATTGTCTCTTCATTCTTTTAATTCCCTTTAATTATTTCTTAAGCAATTACTGTAATTAAGATATACAATAAGGAGAACAGCATTGCTGCCCTGCTGGATTGGAAAATTCAAGTCCAGTTCCTTGAAGAGATTGAGACAGGGGAAGGGGAGCTGGGCCTCAGGCTGGGTTTTGGCAGTGGGAATTCAGTGAGGAGGCAAGAGGGGAGATTTCCCAAAAGTGTTTAAATCCAGTTCTGCTGGGTGTGGGTGCCCCCACCCCAAAAAATGATCCTGGTTAAAGGGGACTTGAGGAAGCAGTGGGATGTGCTGGGGGGCCTGTGCTGGATCCCCCAAACCCTGTTCAGGGATGCTGGGCAGTGTCAGTTTCACAGGGACATTATGGAGGGGCTGTGCTGGGACCCCTCAAATTCCAGCCAGGAATGCTGCGTGCTGCCAGACCTTTGGGATGCCTGAGAGAGGCTCCACTGCCTGATCCGGGTAGTTTTCCCATTATTTTCTGATGTGCTCAGCCCCTGGAAGCACTTTATAACCCCACAAGATGGAAATCCCCTGGGAGCAGTTGGAATCAGAGCTGATCACATAAAAACACATCCAGGAGAGGAAATTAGACATGTGTTCCTACACAGATTCATTTTTCCCAATGTGTTTTTAATTTAAAGCAGAACCCTTCTCCTCTCCCCACACAACCCAAGCCCCCTACCCCTTCTTCCTCCCCCATCCCTACCCTGCTACCCAACCCAAACCCCCTCTATTCCCCCTCTACCCCTCCTGTCCACCCTCCCTCTACCCTCACCTGGCCTTTCCCTTCCCCTATGGATCCTGACTCCCCTCCCTGTTCTGGCAGAACAAGTCAGTGAGAATCCAAGAATGGTTGCCACTGAAGCAAAAGCTGGTTTTCAGCAGAAAATGCTGTTTCTAGAGTTAAGATGAAGATGTGAACATTTTATTATATTGAATTACTTTTACAGACTGAATTTTACCTTTACCTGCCTAAAAAAAATGTATTTTTCTATTTTACAGAGAATAAATTGAGATCTGCAGTACTCACAGTCACCCAGAACTGAGACTGAATGGAATTTAATCCTGGATTCCTAATGAACAACTATAAAGCATTTTGACAGTTAATGAGATAATCTGTAAATGAATAACCACACAAATAAATTTTAATTAAAAGTGAGATTGTGTCTATGAGATTTAAAAAGTTACCAACATTATTTCTGTAGAACTGAAACAACTATTTGTTATTCTTAGGTATTAGTGCTATATTTTAATGAGATATGGTATGAGCTTTTTGCATGTTGCAGGTTTACAAATTTTGGGCTTAAATTCCTTGTTACTTTTGCTTGTTTCATTGAGCAATGCAGCTACTCCTTAGAACATTAGTACCTTATAGACATGAGATATCATAATAAATAAGACAAATATAAAGACCTGTGAGGGATTACTGACAAAAGATAATTCATGTGACTTTATATTAATCCAGAGAAGCAGTAAAAGAGACTGAGCTTGTATGATAAAGAGCATTATAACAATTTATAAATTGTTGTAATTAAGACACGACTTAGTATTTGAGAACTCTTGTGGTATATAAATGTATAACCCTCTAATATCTTTTTAATTAAAACTGCAAAAATTTCTGCTGAGATTCTAAATGTTAAAAAAAGAGCAGCAGCCCTACTGCAGCAATACACTTTTTAGAATATGATCTGTAGTTCATGAGACAGAGCTGAAGACATCTGCATAACACCATGCACATGTCAGCATGTCCCGTGCCTGTGTGAGGAGAAGCAATGTTCCTGTCTCTCACCAGGCTCAGCAGAACACTTACCTGGCTGTTACGTTCCTGATGGGAGCAGGGTTTCCTTTCATTTCTAAATTTCTCAAAATAAATTTTATTTTTTTAAATTGCATTTCAGCCAATTCTAACTGTGTGTGACTACATAAAAGATCACAGAAATGCAAAAGCATTGTGCTTATTCTTTCCGTGTGCCAGGAAACAGTGTCTGGGCTGTTTGTGGCCTTCTTGTCCCTGCCCTGCAATATCTGAATTGAGTGCCAGGCTTCAAATGGCATTGCTAAACTGGGGAGCTCTGCTTGGTAAATGGTCAGTAGGATGACAGGAGAATCCCTTCTGGTTTGAGGTGGGGAGTGAAATAGAATTGGTACCAAGGAAGCTGCCTCCTGAGAAACATGGATTCGATAATTTCATTAGTATTGAGCAAAGATTTAATGGCATAATTGAAAGAAAGACTAATTTTAATACTTTTATGTATCTCAGGGTAACATTTTTATATGAAGTAGGTCTGGAAAAATTAAGTATTTTTCATGCAAAAGCTGACAAGGATTATATTGATATTCTGTAGACCTGCTGTGCCACATAAGTTATCACTTCACTGTGCACATACTACTAATTCACTTGACAGCATATGTTTTATGGAGGTCTTATAACTGTGACTTTTAATCTTTCTCATGTATGGCATTGTGAAAAAACAATGATGAAGTCTATATTTGTATCAAAATTAAGAAACCACAGAGTGTGGAAAGTCAGATCAGTTTTCCCTAGATATATTTTGCATAACTGCTGTATGTGTTACAGTGCACAGCTCATCACCAGAGCTGCTTACTTACCTGCTGTAGCCGTATTTGTATCAGGCTATAACCGCACTTTCCTTGAGTTACTCAGGAGATTATAGTGCTCTTGCAAAAAAAATGAAGTAAAATCTTTTATAGCATCAACAATATTTTTTCCCGTTACTTTCATAGTTCCAATGCTTACATTTCATTCTGATAACTTACAAGATCTTTATCTTGGTTTAGCTATAAGAAAGAAAATCAGGTAAGCGCAAAAATGTGTGACAAGTGGCCATAAATGCAAATGTACTGACCTCCTTAAAAAATGAAAGATGTGCCTAAAAGCTTCCTTGAAGCAGTGCTCCTGAATCTTCACATCAGCAAAGTGTTTGTAACTCTAGGCCCTTCTGTGGTAACCTTCAATTGGCAGGCTTCATTTGGGAAACCCTACAAAGGTGTAAGAAGTAAGCAAGGAAGTCTGTGTTTATATGGGGAGATAAAGCCTTCTCTGTTGCCAGTGTATATACACTATACTTAACAGTGTATCTGTGATAGAACCCCGACCCCCAGAGCAATCCCTTCCTGTTCAAGTTCTGAAGAATAAGAAAATTGGAAGTTGTGTGAGAATTGTTTTCTGAGAAAAATATCCATCACTTGGCTGCTGGTAAGATCTGACACCTAAAAAGGCAGCTGAGCAGTGATGGGTATGGGATTCAAGGTTACCAGAGCGCAGGTCTTTCTCAGGCTTCAGAGAAAAGCCAAAAAATGAAGGGCAACCAAGCCATTCTTGTCTGATATTAGTGGACTCCTGTGGCAGAGAACTTCCAAAAATCTGAGAAACAGTAATTTATTAAGATGTGCTGCAGCTCAGTGTTGAATAATTGTACAGAATTACAGGGACCTAACACAGATTTCAGGTGGGAATGGTGGATCCAACTTGATTTTCTTTTCACCTTCACTGGTGAAAAAGGGTAGTGATACCAAAAATTGTCTCTCCCACCAAGGAGGTAAGTACTCTTTTCCTGTACTTTTATCCAGAATATTTCCCTAGACTGTACACGTGCAGAGCCTCTTAAGGAGGTACTGGTTATACAAATTGTGCCTACGCCCATCTGCATTTTAATATTTTAATATACAGGTTATGTATTTATCTCCTGCTAATAAACATATATGGCTGGAGTTCCAGAGTTGCACTGGTCTTCTGAATAGTATTTCACAGGGACACAGTTTTGTTGTGGTCTTTGCTGAGATTCATTTATGTTAATGGTAGTACATGCCAGACATGTAGATTTATTTGGTGCAAACCAGTTCTTCTGCACTGTCTCCTCCTAAAGTGCTGATTGTGATTCAGGATGACAGCCTTCCCTCACAGGTCCTTCCCCACAGACCTGGATCTTCCAGAAGCCAGTTGATGTATGGTGTGCACATTAATCCTAGCACCACCCACAGCCCTGCTCTCCCTGTAAGATACTTGGGAAAAGGGAAGTGGAGTACACAGAGGTCAGGAAACAAATACTAGACAGTGCAAGCCCTGAAAAAGAAGAATAGAAAGCCACTCTAGAGAGACTGATGAGGATCTCCCAGCCCATAATGTGATTAAGCAGACTGAATAATCCAAATGGTCTTTTCCAACCTAAGTGATTCTATGCTATGGTTTCTATCTCTCTGGTTTTGCCCTTTTAGCAGCTGACTAAAGGCACTGAAAGGCAAACTGAGGGTGAGAGCTTTAGAATCTTAATACTGCATTCCTAGGATTTCCTTTTGATTTGTGAGCTTGAGAAATGCAACGCTATTACTGTCTCTGTCCGGCTCTGTGGGCTTACACGCGTGCACGCACAAACACATGGATAGCTTCAGTAATACTGTTGGCAGCAAAGAGGCAGGAAGGTTCTTTGCGTGGGTTCCCATCAGAGCATTTACATCTTCCACACCGTGGAAGGGTCCAGAGGCAAAGACGAGAACAACCGCGAACCCAGGGTTTTATCTGGGGGCAGGGAAAAGGCGGGACTAGGGAGCAGGGACCAATGGGGAAGCTCTGGATAGAGGCTAACAGCCGACCGGAGAAGCCAAACTGGGATAGATTACTGTAACAGAACAATGCATCCTGGGAGAAGCCTTTCTGGTCACCTTAACCTAAGAGGTTCTTGTGGTACTAGGGACTTGTCTTACTGAGCGCTTTCTGTCCCTTATAATGTAAGTTCACTGGCCACCACACAACGCGGTAGTGGGTTGACACTGACCAGATGCCCAGCACCCACCAAAGCCTGTCTCTCACTCCCCTCTGCAACTGGACAGTGGAGAGAAAGTCTAATGAAGGGTTCATGGGTTGAGGTACAGACTGTGAGAAATCACTCAACTACCATTATGGACAAAACAGGCTCTAATTAGAGATACAAATTGAATTTATTACTAACAAAACCAGAGCAGGATAATGAGAAGTAAAATAAACCTGTAAAAACACCTTCCCCCCACCCCGCTTTCCCAGCTCTACCTCCTACCCCAGCAACGCAGGGAGACAGGGAATGGGGGTTATGGTCAGTTCATCATCCATGGTTTCTTCTGCTGCTCATGGAGAGGAGTCATTCCTTTGCTGCACTGTGTGGTCCCTCCCACGGGAGACAGTTCTTCGTGAACTTCTCCAACTTAAGTCCATCTCACAAGCAACAGTTCTCTGCAACTGCTGCAATGTGAGTCCATCCCACAGGCAACAGTCCTCCCCAGACTGCTGCAGCATGGGTCGCTCTTCCACAGGGTGCAGTCCTTCAAGGACAGGCTGCTCCAGTGTGGGCCCCTCTCCCCATGGGCTTCCCATGCAGTCACAGCCTCGTCTCAGGCATCCCCCTGCTCTGGCGTGGGGCTCTTCCACAGCCTGTGGGTGGATTACTGCATCTTCACGTACGTTCATGGGCTGCAGGGGCACAGCTGCTTCACCATGGTCTTCTCCACAGGCTGCAGAGGAATCTCAGTTCCAGCTCCTGAAACACCTCCTGCCTCTTCTTCACTGCCCCTCGATGTCTGAAAAGCTGTTCTTCTCACATATTCTCACCCCGCTTTTCTCTGGCCATGATTACAGTTGTGCAACAACTTTTTTTTCTTTATTCATAAATCTGCTATCACAGAAGCATTACCACCATTTCTAATTGGCCTAGCCTTGGCCAGCATTATGTCCATCTTTGGTGCCACCAGGGATTGGCTTTACCAGACATGGAGGAAGCTTCTAGCAGCTTCTCACAGAAGCCACCCCTGTAGCCCCCCCTGCTACCAAAAACCAAGCCATGCAAAACCAGTACAGCTGGTTTCAGCCTCTGCCTCCCAAACCTTGTGAGTTTTACCTGCTACACCTGAGAGATCAGTGCATGACTGTGTTTGCCCTCAACTGGTATTCAGTGTTTGACTCATCTATGTAGGGTAGAAACAGTTTTCTGTCTTGTCTATCTAATATGCAAATAAGTGCATACAGGCCTATGTGCTTCCTGTGGAAGCAAGTCCAAGGAGAAGGTGGGATTTGTGTAAGAAAATACAGGACTGTAGGAGCTTGGGTGGGTTGGACGGTCGGGACGGACGGAGACGAGAGATCGCTGAAGTCAGATCTTGGAACATGCGGTTTATTGCAAAGGGCGTGGGTACAGGGGCACTGCTTAGAGCTGCCAGACTCAGCTCGGAGCTGGCCCAAGAGAGCAAGAGAGTAAGCGGGTAAGTAAAGAGAGAGAGAGAGCGAGAGGAATGAGAGTGAAGAAGAAGTGAGAGAGAGTGTAGTAAGAGTGTGAGTAAGAGTAAGAGTGTCTGAAGTCCTGGTTACAATACAATAAATCATCTTCTGTACTGAATATTCTAATTGTCACTAACCAATCTAATACAAGATACAAATCCTATAGCACTTACATACAGCCTATAAGAGTTCTTATATTACCATAGAGTGTTACATCTTAACTTCTAAAAACTACTCTTTGGACCCCTTCTGCTGAGCTAGTAGGGTCTGCTCTGACCCTTGGACCTGCTTACAAGCAGAGGGTATTGTTCAATCAAGAGGGGATTACCTTCAGTCGGCCATACCACTGTTTTCCAGTTGTTCAGTAACTAAGACTTGGTATTTCAAAAGTGGCTTTCATTTCGATGTCACTTATAGTTTTCATATTCCCAAAATCTTTTGTCAGGCAATCATATTTATAAGGCTTTCCTGTTTCATCTTCCCCAACACAGGACACTCCTTTTCTTTCCTTTTCTTTTTTTCCAGAGCACGGTGTTAGTGGAAACAATGATAAGAAAAACAGCTGCCTGGAAGACTCTGCAATAAACTGCCACACAAACCACCTTCTGATATCGAATTGCTGAAGTCCAACTACATTCAAGTTGTAAAGGCTGAGGACTTCAGAAGGAAGATGACTAAGTTATTTTATGGCTCATATTTTTAATGCAGGTAACACATCTGCCTAGCAAAGGCACCATAAGACCAAAAGCACTGGGGACAAACAAGAGTGGAGATACTGTGGCGTTATGTACGAGAACAAGAAATTTCCCTAGCAGAACAGAAAGTGTGTTTCTCAAAATAGTTGGCATTTGTTAACAGGCTAAGACTTGTGTGTTCCATGTGCCTCAATGAGCATATAAAAAATACTGATTCATCTCTGAAAAACTGATGACACTCTTGCTAAAAATAAATGAGTTTAATATACAAAATGTAAGCTCTATCTGTGCTCACAGGATGTTCTGATCCTTTCACTGTTTTTTCTTTAGCAATTGTATCAGTAGCTTATGTAGAAAAATAACATCAAAAATAGCTAACTCACCAAACCACAAATGCTATCTCTTTCTGTCTGGTAGTAAGAGCCCACTCTAGTATTACTAACTTTCAGTCAACTTACTGATTTCCTTCAGTGATTTTCCTTTTTTTTCTGTAAATGCTGTTTCCTTCACCTGCTAGAATCAAAGAAGAGTAGGGAACATCATTATGGCATGTCAGATTATAAAAGCCTCTGAGAAAGCTTGAAAAAAATCTTTTATAAACAATGAAAAGATAGCAACTTCTTCTTACAAAATCTGTCTTCTTCTTAAGCAATTTCAAAAAAATAACAGTTGAAATGTCAAATTTAAAAAAAAATCCTTAAATGCTAGGATTAATGATGTAATTCTTGATGAAAATTTACCAAAACCAGAAGAACATACACAACAGGAATAAACTGTACTGTACATTTACAATACAGAAATTTCAGTGTT
>NW_008238434.1:64629-70655 GCF_000691975.1 Corvus brachyrhynchos
TGGAATGATGTTTAACAGCTTTTTACCAGTAGAGTAATGGGAGGAAACTGAGAATACTGTGCTGAAAAGAAATTTAAAACTGGAGGAGGAAATTCTTATAAAAAAGGTGGGGGTTTATTAATGCTGTAAAATATTACCATGTCCCGCAGCCGTAGGGAGGAGGGGAGAAGATCCAGCTGGCAGGAACTGTGAAGCAAGATTGATTTATTTAATTATTTTACAAACTCTTTTATAGACTTTTTTCTTCATAGTCTAATTGGACAAAGGATCAGCCACCCCTTGGGGGTGATTGGCTAAAATCCTAAAACGTCCGTTGTCAAAATATTGTTCTACTATACTATAAACAAGGCTTCTCAAGGTTGCAGGTGTTTCATTGTTTATAGAACTCTGCTACTATTTTCTGTGAGATAGAAAAGTCTCTCATGGACTTAGAAAATAGCAAGAAAATTCTTGCTAGCAGCATTTTTGTATCCACAGGGGCTTGCATGTGTGCCTGACAGAGAAGAAATGGTATATAGAACCTGGTAAAAGACTAACAGCTATGATCTCCAAAAAGTAATCTCAGCCCACCTAAACAAATTTTGATGGGTTTTCACTGAAAATAATATTTTGTGAACTGTTTATCAAGCATATGCTGCAGCTACATATATATATAAAAAAATATGTATATTAAATATATATTTGTGTTTTATAAAATTGATTTTTGTTTCTATCTCTTTTGAAAAGCCACTGAGAAGTATAAAACATGTCCCTCTGCCATTACCTGAACAATATACTTTTTAAATAAAATCTCTGAGAACTGAGATCTGAATAAGCAGCAGCTCCTTGAGATCCACACTAATATAAAAACACCCAAACATGCTTTATGCATTTATTCATGTGTTAGGATTAGCTAAGGTTGGCCCTTGATTTTCCTGTGGGAATTGACAGTCCTATTTCTTGGAAGATGCACTGGGGAAGTCTTGTGTTCTCAAATCAACCAGTACCAAACTTGGAGTCTTTATGGATAACACAAAGCAAGGATAATTCCAGGAAATCATCAGCACATTTTCTTTTATTGCAGAAATGTGATGCGACTACAGAGATGTAAGACATTCCTACCTTTTACATGTGGTAAGAGTGCTTTCCCCGGGAAATTCAATTGGAAAAATTATTCAGATGGCAGTTTAGTCTTAATGTAATTACTGTAACTTGCATGAGAATGGAGGATGTACAAGGTCTAGTGGTTGGAACAGGAGACCAGACTCCTCATCTTGCCACTGCTTGCTGTGTAAACATGAAAAGTTGCTTAACCTTTACAATTTAGCTTCCCCTGCAAAATGAGAGTAAGCTGTGGGTTTACATGCAGCTAAACAAAGGTACTGACTGTATCGCCTTACCTGTCTCTCATTTTCTCCCAGTTTTATAGTACATGAGTAAACTTCCCAGAAAGGAACAAAAATTACATTGTTAATTTAAGTGGTTTTCAGCTTTATATACACACACACGCTGGAATTCTTATAAAATATAATTGTCTTAATTGTTTATCATCCCAACATATATGTTACCTTCCTAAGCTCACTAAGAGGCTGCTGTAAAATGTGATGCAGCAATGCTATGAATGAAAAGAACAAACTTCAACCTAAGTCCCACTGGAGCAAGAAAAGGAAGTAAGGGGTCATATTTCTGCTTTTCTGTTGAGACAGAATAGAAAAGGAAATATACCAAGGAAGTAAAGTGTAAGATAAAGAGGTGGCAGCATATGGCACTTGGCAGAGGCTCCTGCCCCTGCCCAGCGGGACTCAGAAGCCAAGGAGATGGTTACTTCGGCAGAGGGCACTGGAGTAACAAGGATGTGGTGTGGTACTGGCTCTGCCTTGCTCTGCCTAGTGAAACTACAGACTTGCTATGCTGCAAATTCTTGTACTTTCTGTTGCTTCACACTTTTTATCCCAAAGAGAGAGGAGATGTGCTGAATGACACTGGAAGGTCTGGGATTGGAGCAAAGCAGGCAATGACATGTAAGCAAAAAAGGCAGTAAGGAGGAGAATCTGGGGCACGTACTCCTGAGTCAGCATTCTGCATGCCACATCACCAGTGGGACAAGGAGGATGATGAGATGGGATGGTTAAGGAAGTGAAACCTCTAATGAGAAATCATCAAAGCAAAGTTTCTTACCATCCTTATAATTTCTTCTTTTTCCACAGCAGCTGCAGTCAGAGGATACATTTACATAGATCTTTTGCATTCCAACTAGCCTGAAAACACAAACATTAATAACTGCATTGATATTCTGCAAATTTATTATGAACAGCATCAAAGAACTGCAAAAAGTTTTTAAACAAATCTGATGTTTGGTGGGTTATATAGTATTATTTGTGTAAATTGTGAATTTGTGAATGCTTGGGAGAGCAGCTTTCATGGAGGAACACTCATTTTACACATATGAACTTCACATTCCTTTAGATCCTCTATGCTTCTTTTGTATACGGGAAATTGAAACCTTGTGTGTTATGGTGGAGGTACTGAGCATGTTCGCAGTGTAAGGCTGTATTTTGCTAACATTGTTTTATTATTTAAAATAAGCATATAAAACTAGCTCCAACAGTTGCATCTGTATCCCATGGGCTTGGATGACATTCAGCACGCTCTTTAATGAATGTTGGATTTTTTGCAATGATTATGTTGGATGGATACAGTCTTCTACTTTTGTCAATGGAATTTTATAAAAGCGCAGGAATTTAGGTTTTGTTAATGTCATGGCCAAGCGTATACAAATGCTATTTTCTTTTCTTTTATTTTCTTTTCTATTATTCTGTGGTTTATGTGCAAGAATCTTCACCGTGTGAAATAACAAGGACATGCTAGCAGCCACCTGGAGAAGTATTTAATTCTTGCCTTCCATTCTGATATCACAGGTTTTGAAATGAGAATTTTTCCATTATTATCAGATTTACAGGTCATGTTGATAACTAAAATAGCAAACTGAAACACTGCCAAGACATTTAAAAAATAGACATTTCTTTTTATTAAGACAGCTATCCTGGTACCACAGTTCTAGATCAGTTTTATATGGAAGGAGTAATATAAAAATTGAATGGTGAGATGATACCACTTGACAGTTACACTGGTATTTTATTTCTCTCAGTCATAAAGGCTAAAATGGGAAGTAATTTTTAATGTATAATTTGAAGAACATTACTAGCATGGCCACAAATGTCAAATCTTAGAACCATGCCTACACATTATCCCCTTTTGCATGGAAAAAAAAAGAAAAAAAGTAATTGAAAATGGAGACTATATGTGGTAGAATCAAAACTAATTCATGTGGGTTTTTAAGAAGATAAAAGAAAGAGCAATGTGAACAAATGCAGATAAATTATAGCAGATTTAATGATAAGCTGAAATGATACTTGAAAAAGTAATCCTAAAGACAAATAATGTTTTGTGTTTCAAATGCTACAGCAGTGTATCATGCAGGAAGAAATGCTGCTTAACTGGGGAAAGCAGACACTACAAATAATCTAGGCTATCTAGTGGGATCAGTTCCCAAGAAGAGAACAAGCTCATCTACAAATTTCTGAGCTTTGGGAAAACATAATAAAGAATAAACATTAGAAAAATCTGACTCTGATGGAAGTCTAAAGTGGGGTTTGAGAATTAACGTGCTCATCTGTACAGTGTTACATAATAAGAACCATAGGTCATTTCATATCCCACTTCTTTAAATTTCAACAGTGTAGTGCTGTGGTAACCTATGCTGTAATACTGAAAATTGTCGTTAGCATGTTCATAATGGTAATGGAATTAAAAGTTGAGGAAAAACATAAGCTACATGAACAATGAGACCTTTCCACAATACAGGAACCAAAAGAGAAAGTGGTAGAAGTCCCCAAGCTAGAGTATTAAAAGCCAGACTGAACAGGACATCAGAACACTGTACAATCACTTGCTAGAAACTAGGAAGTAACAGGATGTCCTCAGGCCCTGACTATTTCCAGCTTCTGTGACTTTAAACCAAGGTTGCAAAGAACACCTTCCATTTTAGCTATTCCTAATGCCACCTTCTGCTTCTAATTAGGATACTGACAACTCCAATAAGGTTCACATTTCTACTGTAACATTTAAAGAGGAGTCTGCATAAATGGCAATTGCTGATTGAAAAGCTTCTGTGGTATAGAACATCAGACTGCTTTGGGTTGGAAGGATCTTAAAGCTCATCTTGTTTCAAACCCTGCCATAGGCAGGGAGAGCTTCCACTGGACCAGGTTGCTCCAAGCCCTGTCCAATCTGGCCTTGGACATTTCCAATTTACACTTCTTTTCTAGCTCACAGTAAAGATCTTGCTAAGTCAAAGGTGGTCTTTATAAATAGCTTAATCTTCTGCATTTGTAAGATCTCAAATGCCTGTGACTGTGGCTAGAAAACTCTGTTTTCAGAAATTAATAGCTTTTCTTAATATTATTTTATTTAAGCACTGATCCTTGATAAACATTAAGGTTGCTTTGGTGGAAAAGCTCAATAACAGAGATGATTTCTTTAGTAAAACAGATAGCACTTTTAGTTACTACCACCACATTTCTTGTGAAGTTAATGAAAATCTGCCTGTGATCAGTACAAGAGTCAAAAATAGGAGCTGAAGAGTAACCTTGAGCTACATAGTTTTTCCCCGTGTGTAGGAAGTTCTGTCTTCTGTCTGCATGTCACAACCCAGCTTCCTTTTGCAGGACGGTCTCTTGAGTCCCCAGCTTCAGACATGGCTACTTCTGACTTGATGATGTTCTATTTAAGTTGTATTTCCAGGTCATGCAATGCTGCACTTCAGATGTTAGACTGATAATAATACACTGTGTGCTCCTCACAGTGTTACGAAAGGAAAATAGAAATGCAGTGATTCCCTGCACAGCATCCTGCACAACGTTATCACACCAGGATTGATCCCACAGAGCCTCTAGCTGGGCATAGACATGATAAAATATATGGGCAATAAAACGGGACCACTGAATACCATTTTTCGTCTGTAATTTAAATATGGCTAAATTCCTTAGTATTTTATACCATATTCATGTTCTCATAAATGGGCATCAAGTCGAGGTTACCTTGAAATATCCTGATGCTAAATAATTAGCTCTTGTAAAAATTTAAAACTGTCAGTCAGGACGTGTTCAGTAAATGCTGCAAGTCAAATGACTGCAAGACATTCAATAATTGCGTTTTAAAATTTCTTCAGTATCCCAACTAGTTCTGACTGTGATACAGGAAAGCTTGGTGGGTCCCCAACCATCTTACCAGTGGTGTTGGTTAAAGCTGAGGATGATTTAAGTGTGTCCTGCAGCATACAAAGCTACAGCGGACCTTCTCCAGCAGCGAGCGCACCTCTACCTTTTGCCCTCGGGACTGGCGGGCAAAAACCCGAAAGCTTTGCCCTGCACGGCCACGGAAGTGTAAAACTTAATTTGTCCCTGGAGTATGAAAAGTAACCGCCTTGAGACAGTAAGATGTGATGGCACGAGGCAACCGCAGGGGGCAAGATGAAGGGAACCGCAGGGTTCGCCAACACAGGTTCCTGAGGGAGAGAAAATGGCGGGCGGAGGCCCTCAGGAAGCTCCCAAAACACAGAGCACCCCTCAGGAGCCACTCCGTGTTTGAAAAGCCTCGACCTCCACTCCTGAGCCCGCTAACTACGACAAGAGAAGGAGAGAGAGAATAAAAATATCCCACCTGAAAGGAGGAAGGCAGCGGAGATTTGAGATCGTCCCTGACGGAGCGCGAGGTACCCTCCCCAAGACTGCCGATAGCTTCCCCACCCCACCCTGCCCCCAGGGACTCCTCACAGGCTCCAGTCCGTGACTGGGCTATTTCTCCCCGTCCCGTCCTGTCCCAGCCCGTCCCGCGCCGGCTGCGGGGGGAAGGCGGGCGCAGGAAAGGGCGGGCGGTGCGGTGAAGGAGGGAGGAAGGAAGGAAGGCAGGCAGGAAGGAAGGAAGGAGGGCGGGCCGTGAGAGGAGCAGTCGACGCACAAGATGGCCGCTGCTGGAGTGGCAGCGGG
>NW_008238434.1:70764-71009 GCF_000691975.1 Corvus brachyrhynchos
CGGGGAACAATAGGGCGGGAGAACTCTACCCACCTTGCCGAGGAAGGAGGCGGAGGGGCGGACGCTTGGACGAGATGATCTCCAGAGGTGCTTTCTACTTCTAACAATTTTGTGACTCTGTGCCTCGCCAAGCTTCAGACTCCTAGCGGGCGCGATTTCCGAACGCCCCGGGCAGGTGGGGAAGGATCGCGGGTCGCCGCGCCCAGTACGGGAGAGGCGGGGACGGACCGGGTGCGGCCGGGGGG
>NW_008238434.1:71036-87199 GCF_000691975.1 Corvus brachyrhynchos
TTTCCAGGGGCTCTGCGTGCCTCTGCGTGAGAAAACTCATCGCGTTGTGTCGTGTTGAACAACAGAGACGGAGGGAAAATAATGACAGAGCCCTACCCGTCCCCAGGACACTTCTCCGCCCTGGGTTGTGGCTCTTTTGTCTGTCGTGCCTGAGTGAAGAGCGAGGTGGCCCCGGCTCCCTCTGCGTGGGGACAAACAATGGTGAAACCGCACAGGTTCTCCCTGATTTGCGCTACTTTTTCCACCCTGGTATTGTTTTGGCTGTTGGATTGCACCCACAGAGTGGGTAGGGTTCCATGCCGGGGGTGCGGTGTTCGTATAGCTGGGTTTTAATTTGCTCTGATGGTTGGGAATGTCCTGGTGTCAGGTTTTGTCCTCAAAAGCCATTGTGAGGCCTGTCCTGTTTTAAACCGGGGAACTGATGCAGGGTTTTTTTTCCTAGAAACGTTTTGTTTTCCTCTGCATGCCTTTTTCTCCAGAGTGTATCTCTTATTTTTATAAATTTCAGTTAAGTACGAGTGACAAATCATTTGTTCCTCCGTCAGAAGCTACGGTTTTCTGTGTGTTTTTGCCATATTGAAAATGGCTGAAGTGGGGGAAAAATTAAAAATTTGCAAAAATACTTAAAAGGTTCAAAGTAACCTGGATTGTGGCTCAGCTGCTTTAATCGTTGTAACTGGTGTAGCAATGCTGTCATTTAATGACTCTGCTGGAAGAGAAATGCAGCTGTTAAATTCAGTATTTATACTCTCTGCACATTATATGGCTATAGAATTGTGAGATAACACAGGAATACTATGAGGCAGAAGTTAATGTGTTCCTAAACTTACCTTTCTTACTTCTTTCAGGCTTATAAGAGTGTGGAAGTCGTTAATTTTGTCAGCTATAAATATCTTTATTACTGCGTTTGAAGTCAGTGAAGCTAATATGGGACTTCATAGCTGTGTAAATAACCTGTGTTCAGGAGCAGTCTGTATGTTATTGCCAGTTTCTAAGTTTCACCAGGAGCATCACGGCTTTCTTTGGTGCGTTAATACACAATGCTGATAATGAAATTATGGTTCCCACTAACATAAATAGGAGCAGACCTTATCAGGCACCTTTTCCTTTCCCAATGATAGCTTTATAGCTTTGCCTTCTGTCCTAGAAAAGGGTCTGTCAAAGCATACAGGCTGCTTGGAGGGAAATTTAGAAAGGCAGATACCATCAGAGCAGTCTGTTTTGACAACCAGAGACTTGAGTTTGTCACTCACTTATGAGCTGCAGGAACCTTCATCAAGATAAGTGGGAAGTAACTTCTATGGTTTCTGGTGTTTCGTTGTTTATTTTTGTGAGGTTTTTTGTCAGCTTTGTATCCAAACTAGCTTAGTTTAAAGCTAAATAATTTAGAAATTTTTGATGGGATTGCTATATGCTGGTAATTTAAAAAACTAATGTTCCAGTGAACAGATGGACGTTTAAATCTGGAAATTGCAGACATTAATATGGCAGAGTTTAATTTAGGGGCATCTTGAGACATGTATTATTATGTAAAAGTGCTCATGCTAAAGCAAATGAAGAGAAATGAGCAGGATTGCTTTTGGAAACTTCTGACGTGTTGCCAGTGATTCACCAGCAGTCTGGATGGAAGCCATTATCAATCTTGGTTGAATTAAGCATCACAGAAGTTGAGATTCAGTGAGTGTGTATATTAAAATAATGCTTTACTTACTTTGAATGTGGTTCAGAAGTCTTGGGTGACACAAGTGCTGACTACCTTTGATAGTGATGGCAAAGACTGACATCCCATTTAATTGGGGTCTCTATCTCTTAACTAACCAGTGCTGTAAAAGGGTTTTTCATGATACTTAGAAAATTGACCTTTCCCAGTCTGTAATATGTAGTGATAGGAAGGATAATTACCTTTGTTTTTTTTTTTATTCCGCACCAAGAATTATGGTTTACATGCTGGATACTTGAGGAAAAAAAGTTTCATCCATTTGAAAGAACTTTTGGAGTCACAGCTTTCCAATGGTATGACGTGTAAAGCTGAATTAGAAAGAAAGAACTCACCTGCATGTAGGTTTCCAAACTACCCAAGAATCTCAGAACAGTGATGCAGAAGCCACTATAAAGTATCTTTTAAGCAGGTGACCTTTATAAAACTTTGTAATTTTTTGCAAAGCCTACTCATTGTTTAAAATTCTTTTGTATTTTGAAATTAATGTCTTGCACTGTACTAGGTAATGAATGTGAAACCATTATCATACAGGAATAAAGATATAATATGCTCCTATTGTGAAAGATCATTGTATAAACATGCTGCACCAACTGAAATTTCAATATGACCTTCAAGATTCCATGTAGGCTCTGTTACAGTAATGTAGTCTGAAGTCTAGGGACTCTGATAACTGAGAAAGAAAACCACAAATGTTTACTTACGTTATATTACTTTCCTTTCTGTGCAGAGATTCCACAGTGTGCCCCAAATTAGGTGCAGTTCCCATCACTGAGTGTGACCACTTGTTTTTCTGAAGAAGTGCATCTCTTGATAATTATCTTTTGCATCAGTTTCATTTTCTTTGTTACCAGTACAGTAAAAGTTGAAATGGTATTAGATTTCCAAGGGCTAACTGATTTCCTAATGAGGTTTATTTGTGGAAGTGTGTTAATGGGCAAGAAGGTGCAAAAGTCCTGATAGTTTATTATAAATAGATTTTTCTGATATAAAAATAATTTCTGGTTAGAAGGCTTGAGGAAACAGCTTTCCTGTTACTGCATGGTAGCAACATATTTGGTGCTATCAGCTGGAGAAGAAAGAGATTTTGGTGATAGAAATAGCAAGAATTCGAAATAATTTGCTGTAAATGTGTGTTGTCGGAGGCAGTACCAGTTGTGCACTGCTCTGTGTTAGAACATGTAGAGAGGAGTGTTTCATCCAAGTAGTGGATGTCTCGGCCTCACATTGAGATTACTTTCTAACGGAGTGAGAAAGAAGGCAGCTGCAGGGGGTCTAGGGAAATTTTCACATGCAGCAGGGCATATATGCATATACAAAAGGGCCTGGACATCCCATGCAGACTTTTACATGAAAACTTCTGCCCCACATGCTAGGTTAACTTTTCTTCCCCCATAAAGAAAAGGTATTTCAGGAAGCCTAAAAACCACATGGAGAATAAAATCTCTCTTTATCACTTGATTGTACAAAATAGGTAGAGGCCCACAACGTAAGCTACCTTGTTAAAATGAAGGCTTTTTTTAGGAACATGGAGAAAAATCTTCATATGAGAGAGCGTTGTGAGGTGGAGAGGGGAGACAGGGGAAGAGGGTTGTTTTGACACATAAAAAGATTCTTTTTTTCTCGTTCTGCTACATAAGAAATGGAACATACGCAGTTAAACTGAAAAGTAGTGGAAGTGTTGCTGGAGGAGCAGATCTTTCACTTGCTTCACATAGATTGTGACAGTTGCCATGTAATGTGATACAAAGAACACAGAAGAGAGTGTGTGTGTCGGAACACTGTGGCAAGTCTGGAGTTGAGCATTACAGAAGCTGGAGGGTTTACTGACAGTTAAGCCTTCCAGCCGTGGTCACTAAAACCACCATAAGGACATGTTGTTCTTGCTTCTTGCTGAATAGACCCCTCTCACTACACATTACTTGTGAAACCACTTCTTAGAGTATTATTTTTTGGTTATTGAATTTCTGGTATTTGTGGGGTGCATGCTATATCGATCTGAGACAGGACTGCTTCAGCTACAAGAACTGAAGGAACAAAGCATTTGGTGTAGCTGAAATGTGCTAGGCTGCAAAAATTAGATCTCGCAGGTGGTTCCTGATTTCTTTTAGTTTTTGTTTTAACATGGAAAGTCTGGTTGGTCTCATCTCTCTACTATTACAGTTTAATAGGTGTTTTTAAAATTATCTAATTAACTACTCTTTAAAAGCAGGCTGTTAATCTTCAATTAAAATCCGGACCTTCCAAATGTAGTTATTTTTCAGGATGCTTCTGTGTCTATTAGACCCTGTCAGGATAAGCTTTTAAGATTGAGGTATGGTTGTTTTTAAACCTGTTGTTGTTAACAAAATGCTAGTTGATCAGCTGATGGAGTAGGAGTACTTGTAGCCTGGATCTAAAGGTCTTCTCAGCACTTTCTCCTGAGCTCATTTTGAGCGATTACTTCAGTTCAAGTGGTAAGCGAGTTGGAAGGGTTTTCAACTACAACTTTAAACTTCCTTACTATTTACAAAGGAGGCATCTACTAGAGTAGCAGGGATCCATCTCTTTGCTGTGCATTGGAGGTTTTCAGAGACTTGTAGCTAAATATTTTTGATAAATTGTGGCAGCCAGTGTTGGTCCCCAGCTCAAAATTAGGCACTATCTTTAGGGCAAAAGGAGTGAGGTTCAGGGAAGGTATTACAAAGCGAATGAATTGAAATTCATACCAAGGAGGATGGTCTTAATTACCTGCTTGTTAATAAACCACGTTCTGTGGAACACTCCCAGTGTTCAGTAGCATTTAACTTCCTCCGTGCTTTGTTTTTAGAGTTACTCATAATGACTTAGCACTCTTCACTTTTTGTAGCAATTGTATTTGGATGAGTAACTTCTCCATGTCTTACTACAGTCAGTGTGTAATATAAATGCCCTTCCAAAGTGACTGAAATAAAGCTCTTGATGTTGACTTACTTTTCCTGTAAGTGACATTCTTTCAGCTTGTTCTCCCTCCACTTCTTTTGTTACCATTTTAGAATGGAAGTCCTTCAGGTACTGTTTGATATTAGAACTGTACCAACAAATGGAAGTGTTAGGACTTCATTATCCGGTTTGTATCTAATGAATCTGGCACTCACAGTACAGCAAGTCTAAAGTGTTTTGTCCTGTGGGTTTGTTTTTTTTTTTTCAATTCTGTGCTAAGATGCAAAGAATTAAAGGAGAGACCTTGAAGTTAATGGAAACTAAATTGTAAAATAATAGTAGAAAGTCAGTTTGATTAGCTTATGTGGCATGTGACATGTTGCATAAATGTTATTTTATGACCGTTAATGATTCTGGCAGTTATGCAGGCCTAATGATAATTAAATCTCACCTTTCTGGGTATAAGCTGTTCTCTGGGAGGCTTAGTAGAAAAGGGTTCCCCTGCCTTTATAAGTGAACATTATGCTAATGAAATCTTGAAAAATCTGCTCATGTGTCTGGTGAAGCAATCATCTCTGTTTGTGGAGTGTCACAATTTAAAATTCCTATTTCTTTGTACCAAAATCAAGCCTGGGTTTTGTGCCAGAGATTGAAGCGATTTGAGGAGATAGGAAGCAGCAACATGCTGTCCTGCTTTACAATCTATGTATGGAAGAAAGAGCAGGAATTGTGAAGCAAGTCTCAGCCTCCACCCTCTGCAAATGAAAAGTCTTCTGAGCTGTGTATGATGTTGCACATGTATTTCTTGAGCTTTTCTAGAGCAATTGTTTGTTTAACTTACCATCTGGGCAGTTGGTTCTAGATGTGTCTGAGGGGCTTCATACCACATCACCTAAGTCCCCTGAATGTAAACAGAACTAATTAATTACATTTGAAAGATCTTGATAAATAGCTATTTATCATCATACAGAAATTGTCACTGGTCACCTGCATTGTTGTTAATTATTGTGTGGGTAGACAAAATCCAGAAAGTTTTGGAAGCTGGAAAATTACTTGCTCTTATTTAGCAGCTCTGAAGGACAGTAATTCTTGGTCTTGCTTGCTATGTAGAGGGGATGTGGATTTTGGATCAAAACCAGATGAGAACAGGGCAAAGTCTCACAAATTACTAAAGCAATTGCAAAGGAAATACCACTCTCCGATGTACCTTTCCAGTCTTGAAATAACTTTTCTCTGAGTCTTTATCTCTTTGCTTGCTAACATGCTCCATTTTCTTGTAGTTTTTTTTTTTTTTTTTTTCCTGGATGCATGGTTGTCTTTATCTCTCCTGTCCTCTTTAATGATCTTTCATTCTCTGGTATTCCCTACTTTTCTTCTAATTTTTTCTTTTTCATTTAACTTTGTTTTAGTCTGAGCCACTCATCAATTCAGCCAGCTAATGCAGATAACAGAGATGGCTTATTGCCTCTTAGTTTCATTGCTTTGTAGTTCAGAGTTGCAGAATGGATAATGGAGCAACCTGTGGTAATCTTTGTTCTTGGGCTTTACTGAGAATTATCGAAACATCACTGCTTCCTCTGGAACTGGTGAGAAGTTAGGGAGCATTGTGACCACTTTGGTGTTACAAATTTGGAAGGAGAAATGGAGAAAGATTTAAAATAAGTTAGGCTATACTGGCCTGATGAAATGGACTGGATTAGTTAAACCAGAGGCAACAACTCAGGCTGTCCTTCCTGTTTTATGAGCCATTCTCCCATTTAATTGTGTGAGAAGGCCTCCTGTAGAATTAATTTAAAAGGAGGCCTTATTAGTGCTGCAAAAACCTATAGTCAATTTTAATTTTAGTTGTCATTGTTTAAACCGGGCCTTGTGGATAGAAGCCTGACACTGTAACTTCTTTGTAAGTGAATCATAACAGTGGAAAGAAAATGTTATTCAGGAACGTGAGAATTACTTAAACTTTGGTTGCTTGGAATTGACCAGACTATTTAAAATGTAACTGGTTTGTTGCCAGCTTTGTCAGATTCTACTGAAGAGATGTGAGCCAGCAGGATTGTCTTCTGGACTTGCTAACCTGTGTGAATTGTTAGTTTCCTGTACTTGTATGCTGTATTAAATCATGCTAGCTGAAGATACTTCTTCCATGCTAACTTTTAATGCTGCTTATCCACTGTTTTGTAGTTTATACAAAGCCATTTCTTGACTTGAAGATGTCTTACTTTATGATTCCATCTGTTTTTGTCTCCTGAACCATCTATTCCATTTTGAGGATGTATTTGTGTTAAGAATCTTCAGGGACATAAATAATTTCAGTGCACAGAAAAAGTGCTCAAAGTAAGGGTTGACTGTGTTTGGAAACCCTCTAAATCATCCCATCTCTGTTTTTTTATAAGAGGTTTGCTGTTGATAACAGTATGAGAGTGGAGGTATGTGGAATAACTTAGTTCTAACTTGTGTCAGAATGCATTGGGAAACAGCTTTTCAGTTTTCCCTTCAGTGATACTGCTTAGCATTTTACTAGTGACCTGCCTGTAGGCATAAAGGTTGTGTTGGAGTGGAAGATACTTCTTATTTTTATTAAAATAATAAAGTGAAAGGCTGTGGACAAAGCTCTCAAACACCTTAACCAGAAAGTAAAAAGGCACAGTCCAGTTGGTTGCAAATCAAAATAAATTCCTTAAGTTATACTTGTACTAAATTTACCCCTTTTCTCTGATTATTACTAGACTTAAGACTTATTTTCTCTCTGGCCGTGTGATTTTTGCAGAATATATTCTTAGTGGGGGGGAAACTTGGCAAAATTTTAATTTGTCCTTAAGGCATGATGGTCTTTCTCCTTTCTGTTGCATTTGCGAAAAGGAAAAAATAAAAATAGGACTAATAAGATGATATCAACACTGGCAAGTAGCTATCAGGCTTTTTTTTAAAGCATTTATTCCTTTACCAGGAGTACTGAAAGTTCATCAGTTAAGGCAGAATAACCTAGGTGTCAACATCTGCACTGTAGTTCATAGGAATGAGATACTTCCCTCCTGATTTTCTGTAAATCTGGGTATTTACATGACTTCAGCAAACAGAGATCTGTAGTAAGCTTTTCTGTCACTCCTTTCTCAGTGAAATTTCTCTGTCAAATGCTTCTAATAAAATAGCACTCAAGGGCTGGGTGGGGATGTCTGTGGGTGTGTTTCTGAGGAGAGTTGTATGCTCACAGCCATCTTTATGTGAGTTTTTAGATTCACTAGACCGGTTTAGAATAGAACAACTTGAGCTCTGTCAAACTGAAGCTTGGCTATGATGTCGGTGATTTCAGGACATACCAGGAAGAAGGACTTCCACAGAAATCCTTGGTATTGGCATTTGAGGATGTGATGATGTGGTTATCGCATTAGACACTACAGGAGAAGAAAGGGATGTGGAGTCAGGATTACTCACCAGGTATTAAAACAGTCACAGGTATATTTTAGCTAAAATCTCGATTGAAATAAAAAAACCTAATGTTCTGCAGTGTCTTCCTGTGAGTAATACAGGTATTCACCTCATAAATAAAAATGTGACTTGTCCTTCCCCAGGAAAGGGGGGTGGATAAAAAAGCCATCCTTATTTACCAGCTTATATGATAATTGGGAGCCTTCAGGAAGGGGAAGTGAGTGACAGCAATCCTTTCCTTCAAGCACATCTGATAATTCATTAATGTAATCTCAGCAACTTGTCATAGCTTTTGAGAAGTGGGAATAGTCAGTGATGTTGATGTGACAAACTGCTATGTGAGTTGTCATTACAGAATAAAAATTGACAGTAAACCCATGGAAATCCAGTGACTCTAGTATGCTAATAAATACATCTAAATACTTCGTTCTTGTAAGGTTTTGCATGCTGAATAATTCCCAGTGCAGTTATGAGGGCTTCACTAGTGCTTCTACACATACCTTTGGCTTACCCATTTTGAGAATTTTCTCTTTTGAATTGTTTGTCATTAGGTTTTAGTTTACTGTCATTGCTTTTATTCCAAAACCAGCAAGTGGCTGAATACAGGAATGTGTAAAGGGTTATTGACTGCATGGATTGTAAAAGAGTTTCAATGCCTAATTTTCCTTTCCTATACCTTATCATGTATTTGGATACCTGCTGTTTAACCAGACTTACACAACACAAGTCAGAGGAAATTTAAATGATCAAATCATGCAAATATTGGCTGTACGTTGCTGGCTTGACATTTGTCCTGGTTTGGACTGCAGCAGCAGTGGTGCAATGGGCAGCTGAGTTCTATTTTAAGACTCTTAAAAGTAGGAAAATTGAAAAATGGAAGGATCTGAGTAGTCCATGTGTGTCATAACTGTAAGATGTCGTTCAGATGTACTCTCAAGGTACTGGAAAAGGTAGTAGCATGCAGTCAGGGTGTGTGAAGGCTCAAACATTTGTAGTCTCATAGCAGTCTGGGACAATGCCTAATATAAGCTCATGGTGAGCTGTTGCTACTTCAAGAAGGAGATTGTTAGCGTAAATTTAATCACCCAAGTGAAGTACAGAGTTGCTTGATTTTGCAGCTACTATTACTTTCTTTCTAAGCGTATTTCAGTCTTATCTTAAGATACTGGACTAGATAAGCCTTATCTAGTGCAGTATCTTCGTTTTCTTTGAGTGAAGTCTAAATTTCTGTGAATAAAGTTAATTAATGCAAGTGTATCCTTTGCTTTTAAAAAGTTAGGTTGTTTCAGCATGCTGTGGAAATCTGTGTACTTTTTAGTAACACAATTCTGGCAGTAGTCTGTGAGATTGTGTCCTATGTATTTTTTATTTTACATCTTTCTGGTTGCTGATACTGCAATAATGTAGCTGTAATATGTTTTAGAGATGAATATATCTTTGAGGACTGGAGAAGAGAAAAATTGTTCTTTGTGGACTGCTCCATTTAGAATAACTTTCATGCAAAGTAAGCAGTAAGTAAGAGGACTTTCTTTTAAAATACAAAATTCCCTATTTGGAGGAGAACTGTTTTTACAAGTCATAAGCAGCAAAATTCATCAAGTTGGCACTGGATTTTTAGTAGATTACTCCCAGGATTATTGCATTTTGCCTTCTTGATTGGATGATTTTCAAGTTATGTAACTTTAAACTTCTATAACTAGGGTTATAATTCAAAACCTCTTTATAAGAGTATGTAGGATATTCTTTTTCCCAGTTAAATTCAAGCTCCTGCAAAGAATAAATATACCTCTTATCCATTACTGATGGGAGGATCAGTGAGATGTTGGGGGTTGGATTTTTTCTCTTATACATGACTGTCTTACGTTGTTTGCTCTGTTAAAATAGAAACGTAAAGCAACGGCTCTCATTTTTGTGGTTGAGCTTGAAATGTTTGTTACTGGTTTAGGAGTAGGTGTTTAATGGAAACCCTGAGATTTGAGCCTTTTGTTTCCACTCACTAAAACCATGGGTACTTTTAATGATGTTGTCAAGCTGTAAAGAAAAGATTCTATTTTTATGAATCTGGAAGGTGAGACTGACACCAAGCCTGCAAAATATTTAAGGGTGGGATTTTTTCATGTAATTGAAGGTTGCATGAAAAGCCTTATTCAAAAGGAGGACCTTGCCCTGGGCTATTTCTGGCCTCTGGAACTGCTTTTTTTAGCAGTGCTACAAATTGAATCACCGGCTGCCAGTATAATTTAAAGCAAGTGAGACTCCATTACATTGTGAGTCAGATGTACCTGAATTAACCTGCTTTTCAGCAACACTTGTGTGACCTCTCCTACTGCTACTTAAAGACTTTAGGCCCTGTGTGAATGGTAATTTAACGCTGCTTAAAAGTCTTGAGCAGGTTTGTCAGTGCTGAATAGTGTTTGGATTTTTACATCAAATCTGTTAAGAGGTGTGGAGAAAATCTTGTATGGTGTATTGATGAGCTAATGTTTTATTTATACAATCATTAGCAAGAGAGCTGAAATTCTCCCTGCTCGGTGCCATTTCTGCTACAGCTGCCTCTTGACCTTGGATGACTTCAGAGCTGTAGTGTAGACTAGGTTGTGTTATTAAAACATATTTGCAGCCTTTGTCATAGAAACAGGTAGAATACTAATCTGTGAAACTTGCATTCTTTATCTTAATATTCCTGCTATTATTGCAAATGAAGCTATTACAGGACTCAACAAAGAAGTATATTTGGTTTTGTTTGGGCCCTGTAAGCTATTTTTGTATCAACTATTGTAGCATTTACAATTGCTTCCTTATTTGTAACTAGGTTCTAGAGGCGATAAGGTGATATAAGTTATGGACTGCTGGAGCATTCTTTCATCTTTTCTGGACAGTACTTATAACCGCAGTGAGCTGAAAGGATGGTTTTGTCTGTATTTGCCTAACTTGCACCATTAAACACTGCTTAAATCTAGCATTGTTTTGAAATTAGATAATTTTGGTGTGAATTTAGTATAAAGTAACAATTCCACAAATTATTGCTCATGTTCCTTATTCCATTTCACCTACTCTTACCATTCCAGCCTGTTAGTGTAGTCATCCTTATTATTAGGATTGGTAAATAGCATTTAGGTAGCTAGTTAAAATTTAGTCAATACTTTCAAGATGGCTTTCATTAATGAAGAAATACATAAGAAGTCTGTGTTGCCCTGGTTGTGCCCAAATAAACTGCTTTTTGACGAAACTGTATGGCACCATCAGCTTCAGAGAAAACATGCACGTTTACAAACAATGTGTACAACAGAACATTTTGTAGACTTGATCAGTAGACTTGACAAGTCTACTGATGCTAAAAGTGTACGTCTTGAAGTTCCTTCTTCTGTGCCTCCCCCATTCTTGTTTCCAGGACTTCTCAACCATGTAACAGATCTGGAACATCTTTTGGTACCTTTTGGAAGCAAATGTGGGAAGGAAGGGAATTTGGTTTGGATATGTTCTTAGCAGAGATGAAGCATGGTCATGGAGAGTACTTTCTGAGAAGTAGTTTAGACTTGCTCTGCCCTAAGCCTATGCTTGAAAATGCACTGGAAATGCCAAGTAGGTAAAGTTTCAATATCTGTCTTCCTTGGTTGTAGAATGCAGATATGAGTCTGGATGCTTGGGTTCTCACAAGGCTAAGGTGGTTAATACATACTAGTTTATGGTAAGCAATGCAGCTCATTATCTTCTGTGTTTGGACAGATGACATTCTGTTGCTGCTGTGCTAAATCTCATCTGAAGTACAATGCTTGTATGTAGTGGCTGTGATTTGCTCTTTTTTTACAGCTTGAGTATTTTCAGAGAATCAGAGTGGATCAGGTTGGAAGGGACCACAGTGGGTCATCGGGTCCCACCTCCCTGCTCAAGCAAGGTCATCAGAGAGCACAAGGCACAGGACTGTGTCCAGATGGGTCTGGAGTATCCCCAGTGAGAGAGACTCCACACCCTCTCTGGTGTCTGTTCCAGTGCTTGGTCACTGCACAGGAAAGTAGTTCTTTGTCATGTTCAGGTAGAACTTCCTGGGCATCCATTTTTTCCCGTGGTCTCTTGTCCCATTGCTGGGCCCCAGGGAGCAGAGCCTGGTCCTTGTTCTGAGCCTTCTCTGCAGACAGGGATGAGGTCCCCTCTCAGCTGGGTCTCCTCAAGGCTGAACAGCCCCAGGTCCCTCAGCCTGTCCTTGTGAGAGAGCTGCTCCATGCCCTTCCTCATCTCTGCAGCCTCCACGGGACCTGCTCCAGGAACTCCAGGTCTCTGCTGTCCTGAGGAGCCCAGACCTGGACACAGCATTCCTGATGTGTGTCTCTGCTCATTCCCTAGGGCTGAACAGAGGGGTAGAATCACCCCTGGAAGAGCTGGCAGTCCTCTTCTAATGCATCCCAGAATACCATTGGCCTTCTTGGCCACAAGGGCACTTGTTTGATTAATGTTTAACAATTCTCTTAGCATCTAGACTTGACTGATCTGGGAGAGAAATGAGGAAAGACTGGATTATCTTCTCTTAGCAACTCCTCAGGCTGCCTGCCTCAACTTTTTGGTAAGACTGCAATGTTCTGGTGAGCACAAAAGCGTTTTGTTCTGCACGTTGTTTGTAAATGTGCATCTTTTCTCTGAAGCTGATGGTGCCATACAGTTTCATCATAATGCAGAAACGATATCACGTGCTTCACTGAACAGGTGCATAAAGTAGAGGACTGTTGGGGTCCCTCCCCTGCCATGGAGCCCTGGGAGAGGGGCCCTGAGGGCACAGACACGGGGCTTCCCTGCCCCTGCTCAGCCTCGTTCCCATTGGTTGGTTTGTGTTCCCTGCGCGGGCAGAAGGACCCTTGGTCCCGTGACTGGAACAGTTCCTCGGCAGAGCTCCGGCCATGCGGCTGGAGAAATAAACATCTCTGAAACAGCTAGCAAGAATCTGTCTGTCCATATATATTTCCTTTCCACGGGACTCCTGGTTTGATATATGCGTGTTGCAGGATCCCCACTGCAACAGAGGACCTGATTTCTTGAAGCTGATACAATTTAATAACTCTATCAAAATCTTTAAGAGAATGGTGTAATGGATAGAATAAGGCACAGAGGGTGAAAAAAATGTTCTTTGTCATTGTGAACTCCTGCTATGATAAAATGTATGTCACAAAAAGTAGGTGCTCCATTGCTTTTTGAAATAACATTGCAGTAGTCTAGAGGTGGCTTTGTATGTAACATATAAAAAGATAACCCTTCTTGTGATTATAAGATGTTTAAAATGAACTCGTGCATTAAACAGGCAGGCAAGCAACTACATTGGTAGTTTTGTTAAAAAATTAGTTAGTTTTCATTGCTCTTGACTTTCTGCTTTTAATAAAGATTTTTTTGATGTTCCAAAATAAATTGCTTTGAAGGTAAATAGAATAACTAAAGCTTTATTAGAGTACTGTTATGTAAACAGCAGTTATTACATGTTATTAACATGAAACTATTTGACATCTATTTTTAAAATGAGGGTGACATCTACTAAGTTAAAAGAAAAGCCACCTCCAAATCAGAGAAATGAGAAGCAAGAAGAAAACACTATAAAGAAGTCCTGAGACTTAAGTTTTCAAGTAGACACTGAAAACATTTTCTGAATACCTGTGGAGGTCTTCATGAAATGGGATTTTACATTTCCATTTTACACTTTGAATAACTATGAAGTAGAATTCTTGCCTATGCTGGGCAGTAGCATTTATATTCACTTAACACTGCTCTTACGGTATATTTCAGCATTTCCTTACTATTGCACCTGGAATTTTCGACACAGGAGGTTTGGTTTTTTTAAGTCTGCCAGTCAGTTTGAAAACAAATAGTAGAGTGACAGGTGTAGTGCCAACACTTGGACATAAGGGGAAGGAGGCAGGGAGGAAGCTCAGACTATTGCTTGATTCTTGCCTTATAAGTTTATAAAATAAAATTTTTCTGTGATATTTTCACAGTACATTACAAAAAGGGAAAAATTTCTGGATTACTTTTTCTTTTTAGAGAGAGTATTCTTACATAAGTTTGCTGGGGAGCAGGGGGTGGGGATAATTATTAAAGGTTGTATTATAGGTTAGAGGGCTTTTTGGGACAGTTTTTGACCAGTATCTCCAGCCAGACTGTAAGTCGCACTTCTGTCTCATTGTTTCACATTGCTGCTGTAATGTTACTGTAGCTGTAGTGTCACTGGCATCAAAGCAGAATTAGCTGCTGAATTAAGTGGGGAGAAAAGCTCTTTCTGTAGAGCAGGTGGCAAGCAGTACTTTATACTTTTTTGTTACATCGGTTTTTTTAATGCTTTCTTTTTTGTTGAATTGTGCTGGGTCTTCTCAATGATTCATGTCTAAGGAAGGATAAAGGCATTGCAGTTGACACCAAGATCTTCCCCTCTCCTTTCCTTAGCTTACTTTTCATTTTCATCTACCAGATGCCTGTAGGAGAAGTTGTCAGGTAACTGTAGATTATTCTTGCATGGAAAAGAACGATACTGATCTCGGTGATCCAGATCACTGCCCACTTCAATTGCTTTCTCTTCCTGAAGTCTGCTGCTTGGAGTTATTTTAGACGAGCTGTTTGTGTGGCTGATTTGTTGCCTTGTTTTAGTTAAAATGAGGTATTGGTTGTGTAATTGCTGTCCACCCACATTTCTGCCTACCTGTGTTTATTAATAAAGATCTATATTTAAAACTTCAGCTGGGACAACTGTGCAACCAGTCCTGCTGGAATATCTTAGAAAGGAATGAGAAAGAAAGAGTAGTGACTTCTCTAGCTGACACTGAGAGGTAGTATCTGTCTGTACCCTTGAATCTGAAGACTTCTACAAGGTTGTCCTCTTTACTTTTGCCATGGCTTTTTTCAAACATGTATCTGTTCTGGGAAAAGCAAATTATTTGCTTGCTTCCTTGACAGCAGGATTGAGAGCTCTGGAGGATTTGAGCAGTTGAACCCAAGTCCCTGTCCTGAAAACTACTGTGGATTTTTGAAGTGCTTTCTGCCTTTCTTCTCTTAATCTGTTTGATTTTTTCCTTGATTTTTTTAAATACTGGTTTAATCATTGTGTTACTGTTACAGTTTTCATTGACAAATGCACGAGCTCGTAATTTGAAGTGAAAGGAACATGTTGTAGAGATGTTGTCTGCTATTAACTCCTTAGACTTTATCATCTATTGGTAGAAAAAATTTTCTAGGTGGTAGATCATAAAACCACTTGCTGTTAAGAATTGGTCACTTCCTCTTTCTTTTAAATAAGCTGTAAGGGATGTATAATATCAACCAGAAATTATGAAACTGGTCATGTATATCTTCCCTGAAAATTTATGATTATATTCACATGCGAGTCTTGTATTTTGGAGGGCAACTTAAATTTTGTCTATACATGTGTTGTCTTTTAATGTTCATGACCCTAATATGGTGCAAGACTAGTGATTGAATGTTGGGTGAGAAGAGGGCTCAAGAAAATGATATACCATGTTTCAAAAATTATGTATCAGGTTTCATTCCATGTTTTTCCTGTTAAAAACTGTATAAATAACTTCATTCAACAGTTTTCTCTTCTGTAGGAAGACATGAGGTCTTGCCTCACAGCATGTTGGGAAGTTTAAATCGTTGTAAATTCAGAGCATCTGTTGGGGAGGTACTGTGGTAGAGTTGTGATGTTGATTGTTTGGTTTCTTGTTTTCCTTGTGTTACTACTAGGCAGGAAGCTTCAAATAAGAAATAACATCATCTCCTTAACTGTCCCCATTTTCCTAAGGTACTTCACTGACTCTACCAAGTAAGAGACTTCTGCATGAAATTATAGAAATTTCTTCCTTTGGTTTTGCAGTCAGAAATTACTGAGGAAAAGAGAAATAGAACTTGAATCTGATTTAACTAAGCTTCAGTTACTTTGGGACATAGTTTTGATGATGTTCGTGATTTTTTTTCTTTGGTTTTTTTTTTTTTAAGAGCTTTATTATACAGCTACTAAAGCCAGCAAATACTTTGAAAGAAGGGTGGGAACATGCGTTAAGTACAGACTTGCCGGTTTTGGTGTTGGGTGTGGATTTCTTTGTTGGGGCTCTGGGCTGTGGGCAGTGTTCAGTGGTGTTGGGTGTGTGCCCCC
>NW_008238434.1:87217-108643 GCF_000691975.1 Corvus brachyrhynchos
TGAGGAAGTCAGGCACTTGCTCCCAGTGGAGAGTTTACAGAGAAGTTTGAGAGAGCAAACAGGAAGGGGAAAAATCCCTGAATCTATCGGATATACTCTTCTGGGCTTATGGTATGTGTTGTTCATGGAGCTTACTAGGCAGAGGTAAGAAGCTTTTTTATTGTACCTACTCTTCTACCTCTGATCAGGTATGGACTTTCCATCTCTCTAATTTTTTTCAGAGGTTTTTCTGTGGAACTGGATATGGAAAACACAGCTAGCGTGACTTATCCTTTTCTGTGAACCGTGAAGTTGGCAGTACAGGGTGCTTGTATAGGAACACATTACTTTTAGCTGGTCAGGGCTTCCCATGGGTTGTCAGGTCAATATTCTTCTAATATGAAATTCAGGACTTTTTAAATTATTTGCTCAGGGAAAAGAAGAAAGCTGCTTAAGTGTACTCAGAAATACTGTTCATTACGACGAGCATGCTGGAGTAGAAAACAAAAAGTTCTGTGAAGCACCAGCAAAAATTTGCCTGTTTGGCACTAGACAAGAATGGAGGAGGTTCAGCTGCTGGCTGGAATTGTACTATGGGTATCTGGTAATCCTTATGAGTTAGGAGTTGCTTTACTGTTGTCTGTTAATTTAATTTAGGTTGTTGATTTATTTTTAATCTCAAAGTGTCAGAGAGGTTTTGAAGAAGTTAATGTACCACAGAATCAGTCTCTCAGAAGAGAGAGCTGTGCCTGGTTACTTTTTCTTAGAAAAGTATAAGTTATTATCAAGGAGTAAGAGTCTTTAAAAGAATTAATGAAATGGTGTTTTCTTTATTAGAATAAATAATAGATTATTCAAGGGTTGTATCTGCATGAACAGTTTGGTTGGCAAACCTAAGTTTGTTTTGGCTCTGAGGAGCTACTGTAGTGTTAAGCTTAGCACTAAATAGACTTTACTTGTGTTCACTGGTAACTGTGACAGGAAGCTCTGCTTGTTTTAGCTTAGGAGTAAGACTCAACAAAAATGAAACAGCTTCAGCTTAACTGAATTTTGGTTAAGAAGGTGATGATGCTGTTTGGGTAATGAAATGCTGTGGGAGTACATAAAACTCAGGAGGGAGTAATGCTCTTAAGAGCTGTATCTACTGAATTGGCAGGAGCTGAGCAAAGGGTGCCCCTTAGGTGTGCTGAGTCATCTGCTTAAGCTGTGACATGACTTGTTGTGGGCTGCTGCTGGGAGAGAGCAATGTGAACTTGGTAGTGACGAAACAGCATGTGATGTGTCCATGCTAGAGCATGCTGGGTCCAAATAACATGTTTGTGAGAGAATTTGGGGTGTGCTTGGTACCTGCACCAGGGGACTCCCTCAGAGATTGCACTTAATTCAAACTGAAAGCAGAGTTTTCCTGTGTGTCATCGTGTGTGAAACTTGATGCCAGTGGATGTTGTTACAGACTGTCCCTCATTTTACAAACATCTTTTTGTGAAGAGTTGAATCTGCAAAGGACATGTGGAAGACTCTGGTTGCCACAAACATAACACACCTTGGACTGGAGGCTATTTCAGCCCTCTGCACTGTAGTCCAGCAGAGTAAGGACTGAGTGGTTGTTCCACTGGTTTATGGAATGATCATGTCTTTCTCTGAAGCACTGGCAGGGTCCCAGAGGAGACAGGTCACTGATCTGATTACAGCGTGACATTTCCAGTCGGGGTTGAAGGATGGAATTTCAAGGATTTTTTGGGGGCTGGGAGGCCCAGAAGAGAGGAGACATTTTTCCAGGTGGTTCTAGATGTGGATAAAACAGCTTATGCAGGGCTAAACAGGAGGATGAGACTTGCATACAGGTATTTTATATTTTCAAACTCAGAAATAGCAAAATCAGTCTGTCTCTGGTTTCAGTGTAGTATTCAAGGTCTGTGTCTTGGGGCATCTTCAGTTTTAATTGCACCTTTTTTTTCCTTCCAGTTTAGGTACTGTGGATGTGTCTTTTTAGTTTTTTGCTTTCTTGGGTTTTGACATATCTATTTTCTTCAATCATGCACCAAGAAGTGTTACGGATATGCATTTTACAGTGCTAGAAGCCGTTGAGTGTGAAATACTTAGTGAATTGAGGTGGGTTTAAAATGCCATAATGTTATTGGGAGGCCGGTTATTTAAATAGTTATATCTTTTATAAATTTTTGCATTCTTTGTGTTTTGCTCACCTCTGGTATAATGATGAAGAGAAACATTTTTTTAAAAGCATTGTACTATAAAAGTGAATATACTTTTCCTACTGTATGTGTTGAAGGGAGTGTTCTCTTTCTGTAGTGGTGATGGTTCCAGTTGCAGACAGTGATAATGAAACTGTTTTATTTCCATTGTTTCTATTGTTGCAATGTCTCCTGTTTAAAGTAGCTCTTTGAAGTTAGACACTGGGTTTTTTTCCAGTTATTTTCAAGGTCATAATGAGTCACAAACCTTGATACAAGGCATAGCTATCTTTCACAGTTTCACTTCTTTACATCTGTAAGCTTTGTGCCTGGAAGAGATTTACATTGTATCTCAGTGCTTGGTTCGGCTCCCTTGTCTGAAGGTTGAAGATCTGGTAGGAAAATAGGACCATATATGTAGAAAACTATGGTACCAGCAGTACTTGGTGTGGTGCCAGCTTGTGTGCATGTGGCTTGTGAATCCTCAGTCCCTGTTATGCCATTCCTGTCTTGTGTGGGACCAAAGGAATGCCACAGTTTTGTGCTGATCTGCTGTGGAGATTCATTAGCAGCACAGGGTTTGTTTTTCCAACTGCTGTTGTTTTCTTCTGTGGGGAAAAGGTTGGCTGCATCACACCAGTTAGCTGTCTGTTCCAGCAGCTAGACTGTGCTGAAATAGACGACTTTCTGTGGTTTCTCACAGCTGTATGTTCTATTGTCAGTGCTGTCTGTGGCCTTCCTTTGGCATTTAGGCACCAGGACACAACCACAGACACTGCAGAGTCTCTGAGAGCTGTGCTTATGTATAAGCTTTGCTTCCCTTGTTCCCCAGCCTTTTGAGGTCTGCCTTGATACAGGATCACAGATGCCACTAATTAGTCCCTCCATCTCCCGACTCCCTGAACTTCTCTTTCAGCTGTTGAGTTTGTAAATAAATATGACCTATTTCATTATGCCAGAGGTACAGGTAAGCAGCAACATGGCTCTGTTTGCTGTTTGTTTTTTTTAATTAGTTAACTAATGTTAAAGTTGCATTCAGCTCCTTTCTTCCAGTTCACAGCTTGGGATAGTGGAGTCTCCGTGTTCACATCTGCTTTCTAGACTTGATAGTACAGCTTCATGTTAGCTTCTGACTTTAAATCTCTTCCGTTAGTAAAAAACTTCTTTTCCTGAATGCTTGGCTAATAATTTGTTTTAAATAGACTGTTCAGTTTGTTTCTGAATTGCAGAGGAGTCTGGGAAATTGTTGCTAGATACTCTAATAGCAGTGTGGTCAAAAGGAAGAGCTATGATTCAGCTCTTAAATTTTGAACCTCAATTGATATTTCATAGCACAGCCATACATACAGTAGATTTATCAAGCTGTGTACTGCTCTTTGCAGAAGGAGTTTTGTGGAGTTTCTTGGCAATTTCTGTTGCAGATTGGTTTACAAAGAATAATTCTAGCTTGTTACCAAACTTTACTCAGTATATAAGAGGGCAGGTAGCCGGGGAAGGCTTGGAAGTAAATATGCGGAATGGTTTACGTCATCATCTCTTAGTGGAGTAACCTAAAAGCATAGAAGATTTCATTTGGGTTATGGTGATACAGTAGTAATGGGAATGATTTGACTGTATGCTGACAAGATGGAAAAAAATGACTGATTTACCATTAAAGAGGTATTTTGGAAGGGGGAACCCTGAACAACCTTGACATCTTGTCGTTGTGCAGTTGTGATGGTAGGGTTAACCACATGTGGTGCCTCTTCCTTGTACCACCCTCCCTGGGTAATATTGATTTCTTATTGATTCCTTATTGGCTGGGAACCGGAGGTTGTGTGGCATTGTATATTGTCTTTTGAAGAGAGAAATAATTTTTTTTCCCCCTAGAATCATAAAGCATCCTGAGTTGGAAGGGACTCAGAGGAATCATCATAGTACAGCTCCTTTTCATTAGCTTTGGAGCTAAGGTTAGGTGTTTGATGAAACATGGCTAAAAGCTTAACTAGTAACACTTAATTGTTTACCTCAGCAAAATGATGTTAACTGTGAACAACATTGCACTAAATTCTGAAAAAAAGGAGCCTTTTGTGGCAGAGGCTTTTCAGAGTCTCTATATTAGCGTTATATAAGTTTTTTTTCCTGTTTTAAAATGCCTTGACTCTGAATTGCACAGGTCCTGATATAAAGTTTCTCTCTTCACATTTAGAATGTACATTTTAATTGTAAATGTGTTTTTTAAGCTGAAGATTTGATTAAAAGTTGCTATTTTGCTTTTGTAAGAACCTTCTGTCAGAATAGATGCTAGCAAGCAAGTGTGCAGTCTTTGGTTTGAAACTGAAGCCAGTGTTGTGTGGGAAAGAGAAACTAACACATACGGGTGGTTGGGGTTGGGTTTTTGTTGTTGTTTTGCTGCTTGATCTAGAAACACTGGTTCTGAATCAGTGACTTGCACTTTTTTTTTTCCCCCAAACTCCACTGGTGAAAGTAAGGCAGACATCAGAAATTATTTTATTACCAATTTTCTTTTTGATAATGTTTTTTTCATATCATTTGATCTACCTACTCTTCTACTCATATTTCTCCTCATATGAGTTCTGCTTTTTTCCTGTCCCAAAGGGATATCTTATCTTCCATTCCCTTAGAATGAGTAACATTTGATCTTTTTAGTAATTGATTTGAAAGTGCTAAGTAATAAAGACCTCCCAGCTTTTCTTCCATTGTAGTTTCAGTGTGGTTTCTCAACAGAGTAAAGATGTTGTTTTCTCTGTCAATATAATCTCTAGGCAGGCAATGAATGATATAAATTGAGTTACAAAAGGAATGGTTAAGGAACAATTGTCAGTCTTCCAGTCGTAAATGATTTCTAGAAATGGTCATCCAGCTTTTGAAGGATGGAGGCGCTTGGATGGCAGACAGAGGGCAAGTTAACAATGCTGAATTCCATGCAGGAGTGCATGCAGATTCCCAGGGTATCTGAGATGTGCCTGGATGGGTCCATGTGGCACTGTGCAGCTCAGTACAGATCAGATTGTGTGAAGGTGCTGTAGTAGCAGCACATAGTATCACTGAGTGATGTATGAGAGCTGTATTGCAGTATCTGACTGACCCTGAACCATTTATCCTATCCCCCTTGAGACTTGGGCAGCTCGCACGTTTCCAGAGTCGTGTCAATCCAGAGCCCACTGGACTCTGAAGAAAGGTTGCTTGTGGTAGAGGTTTTGGATGAAGCCTTGTCTAAGCAAAAATATTTAAATAATTAATTAATTATTTATTTTGTACAATAAATATTGTACAAAAGTGGATTAGTGGAATTGTCTTTTTTATTCAAATTTTGGTGATGTCAGTTGGCTCATTTATAAAGAGAGAACATAAAAGCTAAAAGCTAATTTGTCTTAAGACTTCAATGTGATAGTTATCTGTCTTGATTTATTTTAAGCTGTATAGTAGCAGAAGTGGTTTACACTGGCTTTTCCAGTGCCAGAGTCTAGCTGGAACTAAAGCAAGTCATGACTCAATCCAGTATTTAATGTTGGAACTGCACTCCTAATTCAGCTACACCTCGATGAGTGGTTATTTCCCTAGCACAAAGGAGCTCATGTGCCTGTTCCAGTACAGAATGCTGACTTTGTATTTCTTTTTTCTTCTAGGTTATGTTTCACACTATGTGCTGACTGTCTGTACTTACAGAAGATATTTAAAACCAAACAGACTTTTTTGCAAAATTTTGATTCCAGTGGAATCTGTGCTTTAGATTTTTGTCTTGTCAATTAACTTCTGAAGCAATGCCTGTACAAGCTCCACAATGGACGGATTTTCTCTCCTGCCCAATTTGCACACAGACTTTCGACGAAACAATCCGGAAGCCCATCAGCTTGGGTTGTGGCCACACTGTCTGCAAGATGTGCCTCAACAAGCTCCACCGTAAGGCATGTCCCTTTGACCAGACCACTATCAACACTGACATTGAACTCCTTCCTGTGAACTCAGCCTTGCTGCAACTTGTGGGTGCTCAGGTATCCATGCCTTTTTTTTTTTTTTTTTTTTTTTTTAAAATCTGTTTCAGTATTTTCCTTCTTTTAGGAGGACAAGTCAGGAATAATAAAGGATACTGTGTTAATGATGTGAAGAGAAGGCATCTATCTTTTTGTAGATGTCTACAAGAAGTAGTAAAGGTGCCTGGAACAATAGTTTAAATCTTGGTTCTGCTGGTCACTGACTGTGATTTTCGTTACGTCTAATTCTGTGGGCTGTTGCCAGAATGGGTTTGTTGTGTTTCCGTCCTTTTTCCCTGACTCTTACCTAGCCACGCTCTGCCAAAAGGATGAGCTGGATCACTGAGCTTATTTTGTGGGAAGACATTTTTCTGTGGTAGGTTATGTGCTTTACTGTATTCACCCTGTGAGACCTGGGGTTGGTTGTCCCAAAAGCAGGAGGGGAGTGTAAAGAATGTGGGACAGGTCTCTCTGGTAGCAGCCTTCGTACAGCCTCATTTGAAACTATGCAATGGAAATACAACTTCCTGAGCTGACACATTACTCTAAATCCATATTGGTGAGGGAGGGAAGGCTGCTTGAGATTCCCCTTTTTGCTGGAATAGGTACTGGTGAGGTCACTTGAAGTGGTGGTATGAGAGGGATGAGTGGCACTGGTACTGATGACGAGCCCCAAGAAGGGGCAGGGGTGTGTGGAAAGCAGGATCACCCTGCTCAGTTGCAGCAGAGACTTAAGCTGGCAAAAGCTTATTGATGTTAGGTTTCAGGTAGCTCTCTGTGACCTACACCTTCCAAGGATTGTGGTCTTGGGAGAGGAGGGACAACCGATGGGTGAGGAATGAAAATGTAGATGGGATGCAGTTACCATAGAGGGGTTACTGTTTTATTTTGTACTGCTTCAGTGTCTGGGCTAAGTGAAATTAAAGGCAGCAGAAAAATTCAATGAGATACGTAGTTTGGGGAAAAGGAAAGAATTGTGGAAGAGCTGTAAAAGGGGTGGGGGAAAGAGAGATGTTCTTATGTTGCTTTTTATTAGGCACTGGGACTTACAGCTCCAGATGTGATTTTGCCACTTGTTAGTTCATCAAGTAATATGGCAAATTTGTTGTTTTTCTTTCTTGGCGTATGGCCCAGTGGTTATTTCAGAAGCTCAAAATCAAATGGTGTTTCTGGCTGTGCTAAGTGACTCATCCTGCTCTGCAAGAGGAGGCAGTGAGATTGTGCACTCCAATTTCTGTGATATGCTGCCATCTTTGAAGAGCTTTTAAGCAGTATGAAATCTGTGGGTGATGTCATTAAAAATGTTGTAATTCTCTTTCTCTCTTATATGCTCTTCCTTCCTCTCTGCAGTTTCTTGAATAGTTCCAGTTGCATCTGAATGTCCACATTTGTGATAAATGTCTTTTTTTTCCCCTTGCATTTTTTGGTTGTTTTGTGTGCATTTGTTAAGCTTTATGAGAAGCTGTATGATAACTTCAACTTGACCTCTGCCGGAATTAAATTTTTATAAAAACAAGATTCTCTGGAATGAGGTGGAAACCCACCCTACCTCTGTATAGGTAACTGAGAATTTTTTTCTGGTTTTCCTAGGTAGCCAGACAGAGTTTTCTCGTCCATGTGTGTGAGGTATGAAGAAAGGTTTTATAGTAGAGTGTGTCTTGAGAGCATTCTGAACTTTGGGTTCTGACTTTGCACTAATGACATCATCTTATGCTCCCTTTTTGTCTGAAAATTTTTTGTCATTAAGATTCACAGGACCATGTTTCATCATGACCTTAAAGCTGCAAATGCCAACAAAAGATACATTATTCCAACCCCTGTTCCTTGCCACTCATTTCTGATTGTTTGCTACTCCCAGCATTCTGTTACCTGTAACAATAACCACGGATCCTAGTTGGGTATTTATTACTGACAAACTTTCCCCTTAAGAGAAGTTTGAACCACCTTTCCTGCCAGCTCCTAATTTCAATGAGCATGTGAATGAAATCAGTGTTCGGTATAGCTTGCTCTCCTTTCTCTTCCCTTTCCCGTCCTGGCACCTGTTGGTAGTGTTTACGAGACACTGGACTACTAGAAAATAAATACACTACTTTGCTGTGAAGGACAGGGAAACAATTGCTATTTTCCAATAGACTGTGTAAGGCCATTTAGAAAAAAATCTTTTTACAGAAAAAGGCTTGATTAAAGACAGATTAAGAAAAAAAAGGGTACTTTAGAGAAACTAGTGATTTTGAACTGTCCCACTAAGAGAGTGCACTCTTCTGCTGTTTCAGCAAAAATAGTCTGTGAGTAGCAATCCAGCTTTCAAAGCATGAGTAGGTGTCAACTTCAGTTGAAACCAGTTTTGTTTTTTCCACTTCCGGATTTAGTTTCAGGAACATGTATGTGTCATTAGTGTCCCTTAATCTCCAACAAACCTTTGTACACCTTAACCTGAGTCCACAGAGACCTATAGTACTTTATTTGTAAATGCTAAATTCCAAAAAAACAGGTTTCATTTTAGAAGAAAATACAGTAAAGCACAACTAAAGCTTTTATCTATGAGGGGGAAGAACAGTTTGTTCTTTTCCCTTTGGAGTGACTTCTGGGGAATTCACACATTTATACATGTTAAGTGCTTTTTTTCTGGAGGTGGAGGAGGAGACCAGGCAGTTTAAAGAAACAAATCTATTCTGCTGTAACTGGCAGCAGTGACAGGATTCCAGGGCAAGTCACTTCGGCTTTTGCACAAGCACAGCGGGTGAAATAAGCAGGATTGTACTTCTGGGAAAAACATACTGAATTTGTCACACAGTTACCCAGGAAAGCAGTAACATGTTTCTCTGACAGTAGCATTCTCTCTCTGGATAGATTTTGTCACTCTAATGGTGAAAAGAGTTGGTTTCTTGAATTAGACTCTTTCTGAGTTTTCCCTCTCCCCACCCCTTTCTGAAAATGAAACCCATTGCCCAGTTTATAGCCACCCTTGGTGTGAAAATTAACTGTTGCAGACTCAGATTTCTGCCTGCTCCCCTGTAGCATAGTACACATCAACACCGGTTACAGGGGCTGTTCTGGAAGGCAGTGGTCAAAGAATCACAGAATGGCTTGGGTTGGGAGAGACTTTAAAAGCCATCTCATTCTAGCCCCGTGCTGTGGGCAGGGACAGCTTCCACTAGACCAAGTTTCTCCAAGGCCGATCCAACCTGGCCTTAGACACTTGCAAGGATGAGATAGTCACAACCTCTCTGGTTAGGTAGCTCAGGCCATGTCTAGATAAGTTTGGCTGCATAAGATGAGGTGGGGGGGAAAGGGATCATAAGGGGAAGATAAGAATTATTACTCCTGGGGAAGCTGGACATAGCTGAGTACCTAAGCAGGAGTTGTGAGGGAAGGACGACACAATGGCGTTGGACACAAATCAACAAGGCGTTCATAGCATACCTTGCTTCTTAGATTGCCTGGGTAAAGGAATCCTTTAAGTTTTTTTCTGTGGGAATAAGGTTTTGAGTTTTAGCTAATCAAGCATCCACATATGACTGACTATATGTAACTATTTCAAGTGTTCACCTGGCCAGTGTTTTGAGGGTACCTAATCATGGATCTGTTGTCTAAGCTCTTCCCTCATGTATTTTTAACTCACGAAACAGCAGCATGCTCATTCCAAACAGGTGACGCAGAATGGCAGAAATGCCTGTGGTGCTTTAATTTTGGCATAGTCTCCTGCTGGACATGATAAATATGATTCTAGACATTAGGCATTGGAGTTGTGCATGATGAGAGACTCGGTGGCATGATCTTAACTCACAGCCCTTTCAAAAGGGGAAGATTGCAAGTGCAGAGCTATTAGAGTCATGTTTGATAATTTTTTATTGTAACTTGGTGAAATGAAGTGCCACAAAAGAGGAATTATCTGTGTAAAAAGTTGTCTTTGATGTAAACTTTTGAGGAGCTGAAGATCATAGGTTTTGGGTTTTGTTTGGTTTCTTTTGGCAGGAAGCAAATCATCCATTTGCAGGGAGGGGGAGGGAAATATTGCTAGAAACAGTTTTCAAAGCATACAAAAAGGGTTTGTTTTGTTTAATATGTCCTCATTCTGTGCAATTAGACATCCATTGGTAATTACTGACAACTCAAGCAGACTTCCTTCATCAAATTACACTTAAATCACCACTTCAAAATCACTGCCTGGTATGAGATGATGCTTTAGCATTCTTTTCCGGTTCCCTTCCTTATGCTGTCATAACCTGTCTCTTCCCACAGCCACAAGCCATGCTGATGGGTAACATTCCGCTGCCAGGATACTTGGCAGTCACTGGCAAAGCAGATACATGCAAAATCACAGATTTAAAGCAATCAAACATCTGAGATCATTTTTCTGTCTTGCTCTCATCCCCTTTGGGAAGTGTTGATTACATGATATGAATATATTTGCAGTGGAAACTGTCATAAGGGTGTGATGTCTGAGAGAATGGAATATGGAATGAAGGTGAAAATAACGAGTTCATTCTGTGGGGCATCTATTCTGAGGCTCCTGAGAGGCATTGTAAACAGCAGTGGCCATAGGGTCATGCATGCTATTAAAAGGATATTTTGGGAAGGAGGAGTGAAAATGCTTTGGAGTTCAGTTATTTCACAATTGTCCCTCAACAATTCCATGATGGAGCCAAACTCAAAATGCACATTTCCTGTCACTTTTATGAATTATGGCTTTATGATTTTTCTCTTGGTAGATGCTGTTCTTATAATCATTCTAATGCTAAAATATTAAAATAAGTCTTGGAAGTACATATAATAGAACCAGCAAAAGGAAAATTACTTGTAAATTTTATTGTGAGGTGCATTGCATGAGTGAAGTGTGTGTGCATGAGAAATAAATTCTCGTCTCCTGAACACTCCTGAAACCATAGAAAAAACATACTGTTTTACTCTTCAGTACTACACTTACTCCAGTTTAAGATGAAAGTTTAATCTCTTTTCGGCTCATTTTGCAAACAGTACAGTTGCACAAAGCATTTAGATTTTTACATTGAAGCTTCCCGTGAAAAGAGAAGGAATGGGAATGATATGCAGATAGTGTGTGAATAGCTTGATTAGCTCTTGGAAGTTTTTCTCTTCCAGCTTTTCCCTGGGGGGAGGGGAAGCTTTTTGTTAGTTGCCTAGACAGTCCTTGTGTCTCTCTGGTGGAGTTGTGCTGTGTCTGGCATTCCGAACCACTGCTCTGAATGTGTACTAAACCCTCTTCAATTCAGGGTTGAAATCCAGGCCTGAACATGACTTCCTGTCCTACATCTGTTCTGAGCCTCCTTTGTCTGCTGGGGGTTGTGATGCTGTTGTTGTATTTTGGGTTGTCACCGGTGCTAGATGGAATGCTGGCAGGAGCAAGTAGGAATTTGCACAAAATGTATGACAGCAGTAAATAGGGCAGAGATGGTGCAGTGTCTGGACACATATGCTTGAGAAGTGTCATTTGCTCAGTAAGTCATTTCTGCTATGCAACTTCCCTGGCAAGAGCAGACTGCTAAAATGGCAATGCCTTTGAAAAGGTGGTGGTGGAATATTCTGTTAAGATGCAGGCAAATATTGCAGGAGTTAATAATTGTTCCCCAAATCCTAAGAAACCACTCGAGATAAGGCTGTTGTGATGGTTTACTGCTGATCACTCTAATAGAGTTGCAAAATCTCCTTTTGCTGAAAGTGTTCTTGCTTACAGACGCAAAAACCTCTCAAACCGAAAACCCAAAATACCCCCGAACAAATGCTGGCCCAAAATTAAAACGAAAACCCCACAGAACATCACAAGTTAACTTCTGTCAGTGAAAAGTATCGAGGCTAACCTTGTCTCAGTGTGATTGAACTTGGGTTTGTTTGTCTCTTTAGAAGGAATGAAAGCCTAGATCACACACAGCCTCTATCTTGTTTATGTTAGTTTTTGGGATGATACTAACTATGTTAATTGCAGCTGATATGTTGCAGTCTGAGACTTTTCTTTGTTGCCTGCTGGAAAAGCAAGGTAGTAACTTTATATTTTGCTCTACTTGTCAAATGAGAAACTTAGCATGGTGAAACTGTTGCCTAAGGAGAAGTGTGATCATATGGTTGAAGCATCGCTTTCTATTAAAATTGATAGGAAAGCTGGTCACAGTGATGATGGCAACTATATATGTGTTTGTATATATTTTTTATATATTTTTTCTGCTTTTATTTGGTGCTGCTGTCATAATGCTGCTCTTGCCATGGCTGGATTATACACGAAGGTGAGCAGGTTTGTAGCTGTATTTAACTGAAGCATTAAAGGCTTTTCCTTTTAGATTGAAGGCTTGGGTTGATCCCTGTAAGCAGCTATGTAGGATTAGTGTGCTGTTATTACCACTGGTATGGGGATTGACTTGGAAATAGTAGTCTGAGATCAATGTGCACTTTGGCAGCATATGTAAAAAGTGCTTGTCTTTAGTCTTTTGACTAAATGGGGGAATTCCAATTCTCTGTACTGTCATCTTGGATTGAATGCTGAACAGTGATGTCGGGAAGTGTTAGAGTACAGTGCTATACTGCACCCCCAAATTTGATGAAAGCTTTAAGAATTTATGAAGAGAACAGTAGAAACAAAATTTTAACTTGGGGGAGGGGTTGTCCAAATGCCTTGGAAAAATCCTGATTTCTGGTGAATGTCTGGAAGAAGAAATAAATGTCACCTGACAAAAAAACAACACAAAACAGAAAACCCCCAAGAATGTAATTGGCCTCTATCGTCAGATAAATACTCATGGGGTGTGTTCATATGCACTAGATAGGATAACTTGGTCATGCTGCTTTGTGACTGGGTCTAGTCAGAATATGTTCCAAGGGTGTCTTAGTGTATTTGCTGCTAAGTCTTTCCTCCAGTAGTCTTAAGTAGCTGCAGTCACTTACCCGTGGATGATTGTAGAGCTGTGAGGCCCTAGATACAAATTTGTACTTACCAGCAGACCAGAGTTGTTCTCCTCCTTTTTTTTTTTTTTTTTTTTTTTTTCCCTCTGAGCTTTTTGGCCAGTCAGCTTTGGGGATGTTTCAATGTGTTCTGTTTTAGCCAAAGTTTTATAGTTATAGGAAGTGCCAGGTTAAGCCTTCTGCTTCTAGTTCCTTTCAGCTGCTAAATAAAAGAAGTCTACTAAACATAAGTTCTGTCTTTTGGTTTTCATTTTCACTGGGGTTTTTTTATGCTATTTGCTCAGTAAATAAGCTGAAAAAATGCTTACTAATATAGAAAAATCACAGAAGGGGGGGAAAATCCAGGAAATGCATTATAGTAAGAAGTGTTTATAAGCATGGTTGCCACTTATTTATACATATTCATAGAAGATGTACATGTCATCTCTCTTCAGGTTCCTGAGCAGCAGCCGATTACTTTATGCAGTGGAGCTGAAGATACCAAGCATTATGAGGAGGGCAAGAAATGTGTGGAAGAATTGGCATTGTACCTCAAACCACTCAGCAGTGCAAGAGGTAGTTCCTGCATTGCTTCCTTGGAAAATGAAAGCAAAAAACCAAATAAGATGCAAAACAAACTATCCAAATTATTAGTTTGTATATTTGAAAAATAGATATAAACCTAGTTTAGAAACAAATTTAAACAGATTTCTTACACATTAAGGTTATGTTTTCCTGGAGGGGAGGGGGGTGTAGAATTGGAAGGTGTCAAAAATAATTCAGAGGAAAGGCTGAGGTGTTTGGCCATGGTGTAGTGAGTTGAGACAAACATTTGATCTTTGCAGAGTAAGTAAAAATAGATAATTTTGCCCTTTTTTTTCCAGTTCTGCTTTGTGATAACTGTAGTAATGCAGCTCTTCTGTAGAAGATAAATGAACTGATATGAGAAAATTACTGCTTATAAGATAGATAAGGAAAGTTATAAGTAATACTTTGTTTATACAAGGTCATATACAAGAGCTGGGTCAATCTGGGTAATTTTAGTGGTTTGGTCCAAAATACTCATTACTATTTACCTTCTGTGAGATAAGAATTAGGAGAAAAGCAGAGCAGGCACCAAACTTGAAAGAATATAAAGAAGTTTATTAACAGACCTAAAAGAAGAAAAAAAATCATACCACACCTTCAGAACACTTCTCCTACCCCCCACCTTTCTCCCTTCTCCCACTGACAATGTAAAAAGACAACCCTTGAGATGTTCAGTCTGTTTACCACTTCCATAATAACCTTGTTCAGTCCATTTAGGAAGAGGAGTATCTCTTGCCCATGCTATGAAAACATTATCACAATGAGACAGCCGCCTGGGTTGGTTCTCTGCTCGCATGTGAGTCTCTTCCACTCCCCAACTTGCAGCTTTTCCCACAACTGCTTTCAAGGGTCCACTCTTGAATTACTGGGGTACGATTTTAAGGTTGAGCCATTCAGAAACAAAAGTTCTCTTCACCCATCTCTGGGAGCATTTCATCTCTAAGAACAGAGGCCCTTCTCCTTCCCTGGGAGCAAAGGGTTCTCCTCATCCTCATCTCTAGGACTATCTCTGGGAGCATCTCTAGGAACTGAGGTTTTCTCCTTTTCCATTTGGAGCAAAAGTCCTCATTGCTTCCATCTCTCCCTATTCAAACTTCTCATGAAATTACAACGGGTACTCTGATATATCATAGCTTCACAACAGAATTTCAGCTTTAAGCATCTCCTCTTTCTCTTCCCTCAGGTTTTCAGCTCTTCATAGCACTAAAAGGGTTAATCTCACCTAGGCCTTGCAGCTGGAATGTCACTGATCGATGTTGGTCACATGACCTCTGCCAGACAGCGGAGCAGCTTTAGCTGAATTTTGGCCACCCTGGAGAGGGGGAGCTGAGCCGCTCCGGCTGCAACATAGCAGGGCTGTGGGCAGGGTTCCGTGGGTGGAACAGGGCCCATTGGCTCCAGGATGGCCATGGCCCACCCTGGCCTGGCCCGAGCAGGGCCTGGGCCAGGCCCGCTGGCCCCCCGCACGGGGCCCGCAGCCACCTGTCCCAGCACCGGAAATGAGAGATGGGATCTGCCTGAGGTTTGTCTATTCTTAAGTGTGTATCACAGAGGCGGTCACAATTTTAAGTGGCTCAAAGAATTGTCCATATTCAAAATGTCCAGCTGATAGGTTCTGTTAGGTCACAGAGGAAGCTGTAAGCACCCCTTTGCAAGAACATTACTTCCAGGACTATGCTTGCTAACCCATGACAGTAATTCCAAGTTAGCAAACCTGCACTGTGTTGAAGAGTATGGATATAATATATATTACATGTGCTGGATTTGGACAGTTTGTCAGCCCAGGTAGTGAAGTTGAGCATCATGGGCATCAGGTTTTCAAAAATTAATTTTTTTGAGAAGCTGTCTGAGTCTTTTGCAACCAGTGCAATGTGACAGTAGTTTCACTCTGGGAAGTGGTGGCCCAGTGAACAAGCTCTGGCTGTAGAGCAAACTCAGCATGGCAGCTGTATGTCTAGTGAGTCACTCATTCCTTTTACCTGAATATAGTGGCTCTCAGCATGTTTGTGATTCAGAGTTTTGGCACATAATTAAACATTACCCAAGCAGTTCAGGACTCATGTAAGCTCTCAACCAAAACAGTGAAGATACCGCATGTAGGCAAGAAATGAAATGTGTTGTGAAAACAAACAAATGTCCAAGTGATCCCTAAAGTCCATTAATAAGGGATGAACTGGGAATCTGTACCGGAGAGTGTGGAACAAACTACCAGCATGGGGAAAGGATTCACTACAGGTTCCATCTTCTTAAAAAGCCGGATCAGTCAATCACAAAACTTAAGCCTGTGGGGAAGCTGACTCCCAGAAGACTATTTTTATTGCCAAGTGAAACAATCTGGCAGAAATTAACTTCTGATATGCCTTGACTAGTATTCCCTTTGACAAATGGACACCAGGAGAACTAGGTTTGCACTTGTCCAGTAGAGTCACTGAAGGCTAGCACAAGTAGAGGAATATAAGGTAGCTTATTCTGTTTCATTTTGTTTTGAAGGTGTGGGTCTTAACAGTACTACTCAGAGTGTGCTGAGTCGTCCCATGCAGAGGAAACTTGTGACATTAGTACATTGCCAGCTGGTGGAGGAGGAAGGGCGGATCAGAGCCATGCGTGCAGCACGGTCACTGGGTGAAAGAACAGTCACAGAGCTCATTCTCCAGCATCAAAACCCTCAGCAGCTCTCCTCCAACCTCTGGGCTGCAGTGAGAGCCAGAGGGTGCCAGTTCCTTGGGCCAGGTAAGTGACATTGCAGTATCACAGCTGTACTAGAAGCAATTTAGAACTGAGCAGTTGATAAATGCCTGTCCAATTGCCTAAGTGATTTTATTAAGCAACAGGTAAATTTCTGAATAGTAGCCTGCAGAATTAATTATGCATCTGTTGGGCTGCTGCTGTTGGGTTTTCTCATAGTTTTAATGCTTTTTCAAGTCTCCTGTAAAATTCAGAATAGGTGTCCTTCTGTTCTTGTAATAAGATAAATGACACATTGCTTCTCACTTGCTATTCCTTGAACACCTTTCTAGAAAAAATAAGGTTACTGGAAGTGACTGGCATGGCTTCTTTTCCTTCTCTCGCAATAAACATACAAAGCAGTTGTGGGGATAGATTTGTTACAGTTACATGTGCACATTTTTAAGAAATTGTGTATTTATAAATTAAAATACTAGAAAGAAATCAATGTTGTTTAAAAAAAAAAAGGTCTCATTATTGAAAATACAGACTTCACTTGTTGAGTATTGAAATATGAAGCCAATTTCTTAAAGAAAAAATAGTGAAGCTTTTCCTGACTGAAACAGATGAACTTTGAGATACTAACTTTCATACCACTTCAGGAAGGAGAGAGGTTGGTTACATAGCAAAATAGTGGTGCTGCAGTCTGGTTGATTGGTGTGGGCACTCGGTGGTATTTTTTTTACTTGCATGGGAATGAACCTTGTTCTTCCTTTGCCTGTCAGCTTTTTCTTCTGGGATAAGTGTGGGGCATAGGCAATACACTTTGAAAACTCATATTAATGATCAAGAGGTGTACAGACAGGAACAAAGGAATCTTATTATCAGATGATACCCAAAATAGATTATGTAGTAGTAGTAACAATAATGATAATAATAATAATACAATTTAAAAAATCATAATAATGATAGTTAATTTTAAAGGTAAAAAGTCGTATTTTCCTGGGTCACAGTCTGGGAATCTGGAAGGGTTCCTTCTCTCTTTGCCCTCCCTTTTTGCTCAGCTCCCTTTTTTCTCTGTGGGTTTATGTGTCTGTTGGTGGGAGTTTTTAGCTGTTATCCCAATTGTAGGTGAACAAGAAACTGCTAAAATTTTGCTTAGGCTTCTCTCATCCTTTGTCTCTTTTTGCATTTCCCCTGACTCTCAGCAATGCAAGAGGAGGCTTTAAAGCTGGTTCTGCTGGCTTTGGAAGATGGATCTGCTCTGTCACGAAAGGTCTTGGTTCTCTTTGTGGTGCAGAGACTGGAGCCGCGATTCCCTCAGGCTTCCAAAACTAGCATTGGGCATGTTGTCCAGCTCCTTTACAGAGCCTCATGCTTCAAGGTATGAAGAAGATTCTGCCTGGAGGTTTCATAATACTATGAAAACCATTGGTTTTCACTTTAAATTTTCATTGTCCTGTAACATTAAATGTGCCTAAAAATACGTGTAGTTAGAGAAAGTATTGCTCATTATGTCCCACATGAATTTAGAGAGTTCTTTGTTGTTCAGCTATGATGGCAGTGTAGGCTGAAACAGTGACGTGAAGCTGTGAAGTTAGGTTTTGCCTCTGTTCAGTTTCGTAGAGGCACAGTTACAAAACCTGTATATAAGGCAGCATACTTACCTTCTTAGAAGTGGCTTAAAGCTGAAAAATTCCTAATTCTATTAATTCAGTTGTGGTGTTGTTAGAATCAAAGAAATAGGAGACTTCTGGCTGTCAGCTGTAAGAAGAAAACTGAAACTGCTTAATGTGCTTTACAGTATTTAATATCTCTTACTGGATGCTCAACTCAAATGTCATTTCCTTTTGCTAAATTAGTAGAAAAATGCTTTGTTTTTGCTAATTGTACCCTCAAGCAAAATTCTGCAATGCAAACAAAATATTTTGATTGAAGGTGTGGATGCTGTAAAGTCATTTAGGAAGTGTGACACTTCGACCAATGTGAGTCACAGTCCAAGTAAATAATGCTTTGTATCCATTTTATAGTAGTTTCACTATATGAAGCGTGTGTTACTTTAGTAGGAACTGGTGTTCACTGAGTAGTGTCACAGTTGATTTTAGTTTGGGAGAGGGACTTAGTTGCTGACTGAAGACATCACCTACCTTGGACTTCACATAATCTTGGGCTTATCCTGCTTAATTGTATTTGGCTCATTTCTCCTTACTAGGTGACCAAGCGAGATGAGGATTCCTCCCTGATGCAACTGAAGGAGGAATTTCGGACTTACGAAGCTCTGAGAAGAGAACATGATTCCCAGATAGTTCAAATAGCTATGGAAGCAGGTTTGCGCATTGCACCAGACCAGTGGTCCTCGCTGTTATATGGAGACCAGTCTCACAAATCCCACATGCAGAGTATCATTGACAAGGTAAAGCCACCTAAAATCAGCCCAAGTCCATCTTGTTTGCAACTGTAGTAGGTTTAAATGTTTGTAACATTGAACTTAGAAACTGTGCCCACATGGACTTGCCCATTAATCATTTGTCCTGTTATTTCAAAGCCTGTTATGCTCTAAATAATTAGAATATGTATTTGTAACCTAATGAATCTTGCTCCCTCTACCATCCTGACATTTCTTGCTACTTTACTTCTTTCTGCAGATGGAAACCCACAAAGTTTAGCTAAACAATTGGTATGTGACCTTTATGAACAGCTGATAAGTGCCAGTGTAGTGACAGAGGCTAATGGTCCATGTTTCCGGGCAGGAAATTAGAGCATAAGTTGGAAAAAAAATGAGTCCCCATGTCTGTATCTGAAGTAAGACAGAGAGGTAAAAGCACATTTCCTAAATAAAATACTTAAGCTCTGGAAATGCCCAGATCTCTTTGCATTCAGAAACAACATAGGATAAATGCACTTTAAGATTAGGGGACTCATTTGTAAATGCCTAAATTAGGTGGGAAGAACTGAACATTGTTGAATGGCTACGAAAGCTGTGAAACAACTGCTTTGTCTGCTGTGCAAGAGGATTAGTTTCAAGATGGGTCTGCTATGTATTTATGCCCTTGCCCACCTTTTCAAGTGTCCTGCCAAACATCTCCTGAAGGACCTAGGTGGAATTAAGGGTGTTAAATACTGGAATTATGTGATGTTAGGAGATGGAACATTGCTAGCTATCTTTTCCTTCGACTATCTTGTTCTTTATTTTCTGCTTGCTGTGCTCCGTTTAAAGCAGGGTGCCAACCTGTTGGTTTGGGGATTGGAGATATTAGACTCTCCAGAAATCTAAATTAAATGGTTTCTAATATGGCCCATTTTTTTTCCTGGGTGGCAGCACAACACAAAAGAAATAGATTTTATTGCTAGCAATAATACCAGCCTTTATTTTGTCTATTTAGAGGTGTAATTTAATGCAGTGTCAAAGAACTGTGCATTCTTGATAGAAAGGGTTCGCTGGAATGGGCTTCTGTGAAAGATGTTAATATTCAGTTTTGGGAGACAATTCTTGTGAGCTTGTGGAGCAGCCTTCAGAAACCATGAGGATTACTATGCCTGTAGAAAGTTAATTATGATAATTTTTTTAAGTTGCAGACCCCAGCCTCCTTTGCACAGAGTGTTCAGGAATTAACTATTGCTCTTCAGAGGACTGGAGATCCAGCTAACCTGAATCGTCTTCGACCTCACCTAGAACTCCTGGCAAATATTGATCCCAGTCCAGGTAAATCTGGATGTTTTTATGAAAACGTTTAAGTTCAGCAAGATGAGGTTAATACTGTTCAAGGATTGAAAGCTGATCATCAAGTGTAAGGAAACATCCTTCTGACTCAACTTGAGAGTTTTGGATTCCAAAGTAGAATTTTGATAGACTGAAGAGAGAGAAGCTGGGCAAAAGTCAGTGTAGACAAGAATGGTTTGTTACCCTATGGAATTTAGTATTTTTCTTGTTCATATGTAGTTCTGCAAAGGTAGGAAAGAGTCTGGGAAGTGGAAGATAGTTGGAAAGAATTTAACTGAGAAATAAAACCTAAGCTGTTGACAGAGGAGAGAAGGATAGAAATTGTTGAAAAAGTCAGCAGTGCTGTGAGGATGGACCACCTGAGGGGGAAGGAAAGGGACAGAACAAAGTCCTATGGCTGAAGTTTTATTTTATACCTGCTAAAATTTGTAATATCAGTATTATATATCAAAATAGTAAAAAGATACAAACTACAACTTCAGGAGATGAGAAGTTGTGCTTTGTTTAAACAAACAGAAGTTAAACTTCCTTTCCAACGAGGACCAGCTGTACTTCACAGCTAAAAGAAATGCAGTGCTTTCTTCCCAAATCTTTCATATTGGAACAAGCTGGGGACAAACCTGTGTACTGCAAATTTGTTAGCAAAAAACTGATATGGAAAGTGGCATCACTAATAGCCTCCCTTGGTTTCACTAACCAGGTCTGGTCTTTGTGGTTTTTTCTGTACTGTTGAGTTGCCTAAAGAACAGCAGGGAAGCACACTGAAGCACTTCTGGAAGAATTTAGTCCCTGTGAGTGGAATATAATGTAATTAATTCTGCTAAAGATCTTGAAAGGCACTTTGAACTGCTGTGCTTTGCAGCAGAATGTGCAGGCACACAGTGGGAGTGTCAGCTGCTGGAACAGATTCAAAAACTTAGAAAAGTAAATCGGCTAAAAAGAAAAGGTGCTCCTATAGAATTGAGACTGTACAGTTTATTCACGGTGTTTTAGATGGTGGTCTGATTCATAGATTTGCCTTTTGATGTTTTTTTCCACATGAGAAGCATTAATTTCTGTTGTTGTTCCATGTCTGTGCTGGTGTAATCAGGCCAGCGATGACCGTATTCATATGGAATGATTTTACCTTCAGGAGTCTGAATGCAAAGAGGGATTTTGAACCTGATGTTTTTCATTGTGAGAAGAGTTTGTGCAGTGCCTTTACTCTGGAGTTCTGAAATGTGAAAGTTCTTGTAGAAGGAAATAATTTGATATGCTAACTATAGTCTTACTGACTCATTTGCTATTTTGTGCAGTTCGGTCTTAAGTTTGTAGATACCGCTATTCTGTAAGAGCTAAATGTCCCAGAATTAAGGTGCTGGATGCCTTTTATCTACTGGTAAAACATTTTTTATAAATTTGCCTAGTCAAGTTTTGTGAT
>NW_008238434.1:108728-148458 GCF_000691975.1 Corvus brachyrhynchos
CTAGAGTGTTGGTTGTCGTAGGGGGGTGGTGGTTTGTACCTGGTTTTAGAAAATGCTTCTGATTTTTCTTTTTATATTCTGTGTTTGCTGTCCATGCAACAGATGCTCCGCCTCCAACATGGGAACAACTGGAAAATGGACTAATTGCTGTGAGGACTGTGGTTCATGGCTTAGTTGATTATATCCAGAATCACAGCAAAAAAGGAACAGATCAACAACAGGTAAAAGCTGAATCATTTGGGAAATATGTACCCCTAAGTTTTGTTGACTGTGTCCTATAGTAGAGGTTTACTCATGTCGTCTGGAAAGATTCGGTTTGAAAGGGAGCTGGTAGAAAACATCACTGCTGAGTCATATTTATCAAAAAAGAAACAAGAAAGGGAAAAACCCGAAACAACACATATTTACCCCCAAAACCTGTTGAATTAATTTTCACAGCTCACTAGGATGGAAGGAAAACAGTCTGATCCAGCTTCAGGCTTAGGGAAATAGATAAGAACCTTTCTGAATAGAGGGTGGGGAAGGGATGCTAGGGTGCTGCTGTGATTTGTGGGAATTTTCTTGGTTTTGTTGTAGCATGACATATTTTAGTCAGCTGGCTCTCTGTTAATGAAATTTTCCTTATACTTGTGCTTAACGGTCTGTCAAGCTTGAAGATTTACAAATATACGTCATATGAAGGTGCAATCCAAGTTCCTGAAACAAATGTTTTTGTTTCATTAATGAAATTATGTTGCCAAATACTATATAGTAGCTTATCTCATGGTTACCTTATCACACATTCCTTTGATCTCATTTTGTTGTGTAGCTCAGTTGATGTAAATGCTGCTGAAATACAGAGCTGCCTGTCCCAGTCCTACTCTTCCCTTGCTTTGGCATTCATCCTCTCAGAGAGCTGGTTTGGCGAGCTCAACTAGTTAAAAGATTATCTCTGCCGAAAAAAAAAAAAGGGAAAACTAAAGTGAATTATTTCTGCTGTTTCACCTTTTTGCATTACTTGGGATGGATAATGAGCACTGTCACCAGCACAAGGAAAAGTGGTAGAAATGTGTAAGTGGGAATCTGGGAGGGGAAAACAGCAAGAATTTTTCTTGTGGAGAACCTGTGGTACATGCGGTGCTTCTTGGAAGGGAACCCAGAGCCTCCTGAGTGGGAAAGGGATATCTGCTGAGCACTAGGTAAAGTTGTGCTACCTGGCAGCAGTGGCCAGTAAAAGGCTGTGTGGTTTATATTCACCCTGTCTGGATCTTCTCACTACAGTAGATGGCAAAAAACCCCAAAAAACAACAGTTTGCAAGTGACTTCTTACAGATATACACCTTTTTGGCTGAGCTTCTTAGAAAGCGAGTTGACTTTTACAGACCTTTCCCTTGGTGGGAACTGTTGATAGGGTATATCTGATTATTGGTAATTTTTTCATCCTGTATCAGTTTTGTCCATTTAACTGTGTCCTAAAATGTACAGCTGTGTTCCAGCAAGCTCTCTGGTAAGGAGTTTGAATAAAAATGTTATAGAAACCTGAGAGTGACTTAGTTGTCAAAATATGTACTCTTGAATCTGTTGGTTCTGTTGAAGAACCAAATTCAAGTACTTCAGTCATTTATTTCATATTAGGTTTTCCAGAAACACTTAAATTTGATGAATTATTAACAGTCAAACGTCAGGCCTTTGATAAGATGATACATTCAGCTTGGTTAAGTGAACTTTCATGTTCAGGTATCTCACCTGGTTTCTTTAACCTTGTCAGCCCCCTCAGCACAGCAAGTACAAGACATACATGTGCCGAGACATGAAGCAGAGAGGAGGATGTCCCCGAGGGGCCAGCTGCACCTTCGCACACTCACAGGAGGAGCTGGAAAAGTAAGTGTACCTCTGCTAGTAGAAAGCAGTCCAGTCTGTTTCATCTTGTCTGTAAGAGTTATTTCTCATATCTAGGAATGATGGGGAAAGGAGTTATAACCTGGCTGTTAAACCAACAAGAAATTGTGATAAACTTGTAACAGTCATCTCTTAGGCTATGGAGCTGCTTGTTCTTCCATACAGGATATTTGCTTTGTTCAGCAGTAACACAGCTCTGAAAGTTTGATGTTACACAAATGTTACCCAAGGTTTTTGGAGGTGGGCTGTTTTCCTTACTACTTAAGTCTGACTAAACGTGCTGAATGATGGCATTCACAGTGGCTGTTATTTGGGAGTACTTCTCATCTTCTCTTTTTATTCAGGTAGGTTGCTGGCAGTTTTCCAAATGTAAGGAATGTGTTGGTAGCTCTCCAAAGAGCTAAAAACTAACTTTCCAAGATTTTTTCCTGCAACAATTCTTTGTGTAGTCTGTCAGAAAGTTTCATGCAGGAACCTTCAACTGGTTACATCTATTGTTGTAGAGTTAAAAAATGATGATCATATCAAGTCTGCAGTAAATAATCTAGATCCATTACAGATTTAGGAGGGCTATCAGTTATGCAAGAGCAAGATGCTGTTGTTCTGCAGGTTGTTTTAATTTTTTTTTACATGAAATGGATTGCTTAGGGGCTGAAAGAAATAAATACACAGTGTGTTTTATGTAGTATATTAGCTTGTTGCTTGCTTTTGGGACTAAAAAAAGCACGTTTTCTTTGAATTATAATGAGAAGAACACTTTAAAAGGTTTGGAATTGGCATGCAGTGTTTCTTTTTCCTTTCTTAATCTAAAACTCGAAGCATTAATGTCAGTTCATGGGCTGTATAACCAGCATGCAGTGCATACACAGAACATGAAGAAAGAAGGGCAGAGCGTGTGGTGTTAGAATGACAAAGGCAGTTATTCACGTGAACAAAGAACAGGACTTCAGTACTTGCATGCTGCCGAAACAGTTGGAGGGTTTTTTGCCTTCTGTCATCATGCTAATGTAATGGAGATCAGTAGTGCTGTTTGGGATGGTTTTGTTAACCTATGGTGGGTGGTGGATCAGCGTTATGCCTCTGAGCCAGTTGTATGTATCAAGGACTGTTTGTCAGCTTTACAGGTGAGGGAGGCCTGTTGTAGCCAGACTGACTTGCATGCCGTAGTATTAATGTCATCCTGGACTGAAGAGAACGTTTGTTCAGTATCAGATTCCAACAGCTTCTGTGGGTGGTTGGGGAACTTGAGAGTTCTGACTGTTCCTTGTACCTTTTATCTTTGCTTAATTCCTTTAAGTAGCTATTGTGTTAGTGCTTCTCCTTTTAAAAATGCTTAGTGTGAATAATATGCATTGCTGTTGCTGTGTGACTCCTGTATCTCTCTCTGTAGCCTTAAGTTTGGAGGAAGGTTATGGGGAAATGTGTGGTAATGCCTTAGCAAATTATAATCTAAACTTGCTTAAACAGCAGCTCATCCCCCTCTTGGCAAGGGACAAAGACCCTGTGTGCATAGGCAAGTACTGAACTTTTTAAAATTAATGTATGCCCTGCACATGTGGAGACTGCAAGAGCATCTAAAAAACAAAACAGCCCCAACAATAAAACACCTTTTTGCCTCTGTTGTGTTGCTGTTAATGCATGTGGGCAACTACAAAGATTATCTGAAGATTGAGTAATAACTGGCACCTTTTTCTACAGTAATGTGTGTACCTTCCTAGTCTGGGTTCCCATCTCACTCTGATTGTTATTTATAATATGAAAGTGTTGGTTTCAGCTCTGCTGAAGAAATAGCCTCTTGTACAGCAAGAACACTCAGGTCTGCAAATATGCCCTCACACTTGCATTCTGGGATCTGAACTAATGGCAGGGTATTTAGTGGAGGACCTTCAACTCTGGAATTTGCTCTCCAGTACTGTTGGCCTACTGGTTTTTGTGGAATATTGGTTAAAATGCCTGTATTTGTTCAGGCTTTAGTAAGAAGTAGTTAGATTTTTGGACTTGCTGCTTGTTCATAGAGTTTTTTATCTCTGCAATCACTTTATCAAACAACAGAAATTGTGTAAGCTGCATATTGATATAGTAACATCTTAAACTGTGCTTTAAAATGTATCACATGGTAGTAAACACTTGGCTTATTATTGGACAAATGGAGCAAAAGGCTATAAATTCATATTTTTTCACTGAAATTTTCTGCTGTTAGTTTCTTCTCTGAATAAAACAAGCTTGAACAGTCTGTGATTCTTACTCTGAAGCTTGTGTTACTGTATTTTATGTGATAGTACTTTGTGATGCTTGGTTTTGGTTCTCTTCTCTTGAGATGCGTATGTGTAAAGAAAGTAGGATTTGTAAATTTGCTGTGTGAAGTTTACCTGTGAATTCTTGATGTGCTTGCCATTAAAAGTCCATCCTTGTTCTAACTGAAACTGCTATTAATAGATCAGCTATCAGGGAGGTTGTATTCTAAGAGGTATTCTCACAAGCTCCATGGGGAACTTGAATAAAAGGAAGCTTTCAGTAGAATCCATGTTTGAAAAATCTTTAAAGTACAGCTCCTTTTACTTGTTTGGGTTTTTTTGTTTCAATTTTTGATATGTGTTTTCTCTTTCTGAAGATTCCGTAAAATGAACAAGCGTCTCGTTCCCAGAAGACCCCTTAGTGCCTCCCTGGGCCAGCTGAATGAGGTGGGCCTGCCTTCAGGAGCTATCCTCTCAGAGGAAGGGGGAGTGGATTTGTCCAATAGGAAAACTTCTGCTCTGCCAAATGGAATTGTGTCAACAGGCAGCACGGTGACGCAACTAATTTCTCGAGGGACTGACTCCAGTTATGAAACTGCCCTGAAGCCAGGGAAGATGGACCATCTGAGTAGCAGCGCCCCTGGATCCCCTCCTGACTTGTACGGGTCTTCCTACCTGTTGTTCAAATTGTTGTGTGTGTAAATCTGGAGTAGAAACAAAGTAAACCAGTTCTTTAAGATAAAGAAACAGAATGGGGATTGTGGTTGTTCTTGTGTTTGGTTGAGGATTTTTTTAGTGATTATATACTAGAGTAGAAAGCTAAAGCTAAAACTCTAAACTGTGTTAATTCGCTGTTTGCTTATATTTTAATTGGAGAAGGTGATAGAAGCCTTCAGAAGGTGGAGTGTAGACAAAGAACAGTGTGTTAGAGTACAGTGTGCTATACCAGGCCTTAATGAGCAGTGCCATCTTTCCACTTTTTAGGCTGGAATCTGTCCCCAAGAGCTCTATTTCTGCCTTGCCAGTGAACCCTCATCCTGTGCCTGCTCGGGCGCCAGCAGATCTGCCCTCAGTGTCTGTCACCAAGCAGTTGCAGATGGTACCCCGAGGGTCTCAGTTGTACAATGCACAACAAGCAGATATGTTTTATCAAGACCCCAGAGGAGCTGCCCCATCATTTGAGCCAGCACCTTACCAACAAGGTAAGATTGACATGAAACTCTTTCATCCTCGGGCTGATTTTAGTCTTTCTTCCCACTTTGGTTTTTAAGCCTTCAAGTTGAAGTTTTCTTTCAAATGACATGGACTAAAGACACTAATGTGGTGATGTCATAGTAAAATGGAAATTGGCAGGATTTTATGCCGTTACTGAGGACTTCCATGCAAGGGAAAACAGTCCAAGTGTTTCAAGTCCTTCTGTCTTCAGTTCTTCCTAAGTGGGTTGGATCAGGAATCTGATATGGTAAACCTTAATTCAGTTTGACTCAGGGAAAATGGAAATAAAGTGTGTGTGATGATAGAGATAAATGAAATTAGAGAACAGTGTTCACAAGAAAAGAAAACATCATAAAAAGGGAACTAAGAGGAAAAACTCTAAAGAGAGCACATTGGGAAAGATAATACTGAAGGGGATTAAAAAGAGAAGATATGGCAATGTATATGAAAACAGGGAATGATTCTTAGGCAACGTAAGGTTGCAGAGAGAAATGAGATAAAGTGAAATTAATATGAAACAAAAATAAGCAATGGGGAGACCAAAGGAAGCTGAAAGCAGAAAAAGCCATAGAAAGGAAAGGCGAAATGGGGGGAAGCCATTTCTGAGAAAGTTGCAGAGCATTTTGAAGGAAAACAAACTACTTACATTTGTTCATTATGTGCCAGTGAACATTTGAGTTGTCTACAAAATTTTATGTCATGCACATATTCATGCTTATTTTAAAATTATCCAGAGATCCTAGATAGAATAATAAAATCTTCAGGCAACCAGGCAATGTGATCTTAGAAGTTTTTGGTGGTTTACAGTTCTGAAATGTCTTTTTCCTGTTCAAGACGTAGAACTCTAGATAACTTTATATCCTAATAATCCAAGTTTCTTTACCCAGACAGCAACTCTGATATGTTGGGACAAATTGAATTTTAGTTGCATGGATGAGGATGTACAGGACAATCTTCAGTTTACTTTTTAGGTCTTACTTAGCTGAAAGCATTTGTAGCAATCTGCAGAGACATTTTGGTGATTTATTGCTATTCAGTGTGCTGGCAGGACTTGTGGGGCACCTGTGGTAGGCTCAGTCTCATCATCTCTTCATCAGCTACTGTAACATTGACACTGTGCTGGTATCTTAGATAATTATACTATGTCACTTGAGCTTTGGATCAACTTTTGCTTCTTCAGGGTTTTCTGCAGTCAATTTTTGTGGACAATTGTGGTAATCACTTTCTGTATCTTGTGGTTTTTCCCCCCCTCGCCTTGCTTCAGGTGTGTACTATCCCACCCAGTCCATGTCTCGCTTTGTCCGACCTCCTCCATCAGTGCCGGAGCCGGGCACGCCATACCTGGAGCACTACGGGCCGTACCTGCCAGAGCGTGTGGTGAGCCCACAGTACCCACAGCCACAGGGGTACCCGACCCTGGCGCAGCCCATGTACCCACCACATTACGATGGCCGCCGCGTGTACCCCCCCATGCAGCCCTACCAGCGGGAGGATATGGTGCGGGGCAGCCCAGTGCCCATTGACATCCCACAAACGGCTGTGCCCCTCTACGTACCTGAGTCCAGAGACAGATATCAGCAAACAGAGGCTTATTGCCCAGTGGCTCCACATCTCGGCCCGATTAGAGCTTCGTGCCACAGGGTATGGGTTCTACGCTGCGTTTTTGTAGTTGTTTTGAGAGAGAAACTATAACCTGCTTGAGGAATTTAATATTTTTGTACCAAGGGGGTGGCCTTTGTGAAAGTCTGAACTTTAGGAAGTAGATCAAAAACTGGAAGGTAATTTAGTTACTGGTCCACTCTGCAGTTGTAATGATGTTAATATGTAAAAGTAGGCTGCTTTAGTGCTCAAAGTAGAAAAGCATTGTAATTCACTTTGGAAGTCTCTGAAGTCTCTGACTTCTCCAGCAGAGATTAGGCTGAAGAGGACTACTCAAGTGCAGAGTAAATACAGTGTGTGGAAATGGTCATGTGTGCATTCTTGTACTGCCTATCTGTGACTGACCAACTCTGTACCTAAATAATAAACATTAAACATACCTGCCTTGATAAAAGATTTAAAATTCCACTCTTCTGAATTTTTTCTAGTTAGATAGCTAACTGGAGGGTCTTCCTAGTATAAGTTTACAAACTTGTTTTGATAAATCACTGAAATTGAGTTCTGTAGAATAGTTGGACTTAGGTCATTCAGATTAGAGGCTCTAAATCCTATTGCTGAGTGCAGGAAGTGTTTTTAACATTACTTACAGATTTTTCAGTTTGAGTGTGCCATGTTTAATTGTATTACAAAGTGAATAATAAATGTGACTAGGTTTTGATCTGTAGAGTTCTACCAATTTACTCTATATGACTCTAATGGGGACTTGCTATGCTGAACATGTTCCAGTGGGAACTTTGCCAAGTTGGAACACATTCCTTGTTTGTGGGGTGTCTTGAACTAACACTGGCCAGTGTAGGAACATGTATGTCCTATATGAAATTAACAGGTAGACTTTAAGAAAGTGATCATTACTTGTTACTTTAATGATTCTTTCTATCCTCTGTATTTCCCTCTCCTTGCAGTGTATAGCGGCCTTATTTTGTTCAGGTAAACAACACTTAGAGAATTATTCGTTTTGTGCATTAATGCTTCAGGAGCTCTGAAACATTTTCCTGTCTTCATTTCAGCCTCATCCCAGCCTGGATGAGCTTCACCGACGAAGGAAAGAGATCATGGCCCAGCTAGAAGAGAGGAAGGTGATTTCTCCGCCTCCTTTTGCACCATCACCAACATTGCCTCATCCTTTTCACTCAGAGGAGGTAAGCATATTTTGACAAAAACATGAGACACTGGAATGTTTAGAAAATACTTTGGAGTTTACAAGAAAATCAGAACAGTACAGCACTGGCAAGTGTTGGGGCAAGTAAATTTTGTGCCTAGGTGGGAAGCCCTTGTAGTACAGTCTCCAGTGTTTCAACTGGCTGTTGATCTACCACTGGTCCTAAGCTCTCTGCTTTCAGTGCAATGAAGGAAATTAATTTTGAGCCATTACTAATTGAAGTAATTGCTCTTCACAGTTACTAGACTTTGCTCCTGACATACGTAACAGCTTGATATTTATTTTTTTAACCAGCGACAAAATATCACCTTCAAACTGGCCAAGTGAACAGTCAGCACTGGGAGCACAGCCAGGGGCTCAGAATTCCACGCACTTAATGCGTTCTCTGGCTCAATTCCAGAGGGTGATGTATCTGATAAAAAATAATCCCCGTGGTGTTTCTCAAGTTCACTGCTGTTGAAGTGAACAGGGATGGCTGTGAAACTACTTCTTCCCCTTACTTACAGAACCAGATTTTTGTTTTTGTACAGTACTTGGATGAAGACCTGAAGGTAGCTGGGAAATACAAAGGAAATGACTACAGCCAGTACTCTCCCTGGTCCTGTGACACCATCGGCTCCTACATTGGAACCAAAGATGCAAAACCCAAAGATGTTGTGGCAGCAAGGAGTGTGGAGATGGCGGTATGGAGGGATAAGGGGAAAACAGAAGAAGAGTGGATAGTTCTTTGGGTTGGGAAGGACTTATATTTGCTTTCTGCAATGATGGCGGTGCTTTTATTTAAGCTCGAAAGTGCATTGCAGTCACAGAAAGCATTTACAGGTGTGTGAAGCACTTTGTTTTCAAAGTTATGAACAGTCCTACCCTTGTGTAGCTTGTAAAAAATTCTGCATATAGATGCAGGATAACCACTCTGGTCTGAAGCCATGGATAGCAAGAATGTTTGGCAAGGATTATTCTTTGCACGCACTTGAAATGCAAAAATTATTCTGTCCTGGCAACTCGTTAATAAAGCATGTCCATTTGTTGCTGCCTGTACCTCTTTCTGTCAGAAGAAGGTGCTGTAACTTAACTTTAGGCAATTAATTCCTTTTAAGGTGGCTGTTACTGCTGTTAAGGGTGTTACTAGTGTTTACTTGAAGGACTCTGATTTGTGGTCACAAGAATACCCAAAACTTGCATGAAGTTTTTGAGAAAAGCACAGTCAGAACATTGTACTAGGTTGTTAATTCTTGAAGGCAATTTCTAGCTCTATGCTGCTCTCATTCAGCCCTTCACTGAACTTTGGGAGGTGGGCTGTGATCTTGTTTTGTGCTGCTCCATTTCTGCTAGGTCAGTGTTGCAAAATGAAGGGGCTGCTTGGGTGTTACTGTTGGGAGTCATGAATGGAGAAGAAAATAAAGAGGAGTCTGAAATACCACCACTATTCAGTTTCTTCCTAGCATTCAAGCATCACTCAACATGAGAAGTAGGCTGGTAGCCCACGCATGTAGGAAGTCATTCAAGTTCTTCAAGAGAAAAGACTGTTTAGCCTGAGGAACTATTTTACAGACATTCATCTATTCTCCTTCATCTCCCATCTGCAAAAGTGATCTATTGACTTTTATTTTTGTATTGTCAGTCATGGTGACCTTTCTTTGGACAATAAGAGGTGGGGGGGAACATTTCTTATCAGAATTCATTCTTCTGTGGACAGGTGCTCACCTGTTGCAACCATTTAACTAAATCAGGATTTTTTTTGGTTCAGCTTTTCCTCAAACAGGCTCCCCTTTTTCCCTCTGCCCCACTGGAATTAAATTTGTCTTTTTTCTGTCTGCCAAACTGCTTTCCTCTTAAAACCTTAAAGGCACTGTTGGAAGTGGATGCAAAAAGGAGGCTTTCTCATAAAAAAAGCAGAGCAAAAAACTGCATTTCATCTGCAGCTTTGGTCTTTTTTACCTGTCCTCTTGCTCTCAGTCCTACACAGTGTGGTTGCCTGGAGCTACTAGACTGTCACATTTGACCTGGGGAAGTACTGGGATTACTTGGAATCAGCTTATTGCTGTCCAAGTGACAGCATCCAGGAATTGATAAACAGCTCTTGGCTTTCATCCCTGCTGCTAAAAAACTGCAGCTCAGTTAAGAGAGGTAATAAGGTTCTGGAGAAACAGCCTCCTTTTTCAAGGCTAAACAAAGTATTCTTCTGCCCCAGAGCTAATTTTCAAATAAGCAAAATGGGATCTCTGCTGTTTTCAGTTTTTGTCTCCTCACAGGAAAAAATTATCAGGAGACCTTTACTGAATTAATTCTTCAGTAATTTTTTTTTTTTAATCATTCATAAGAGATTCCTTTTTTCAGGGACAATAATAGTATCATCTGAGAGTGCATAACGCTGAATATTCTGCAGCTGACATGCAGCTTTTCTGAGTAAATAGAAACGTATTAAAATTGGTACTACCATCCAATGGCCCTGAGATCAAAATGTAATTTTTTCCAGAATTCCAAAGTAGATTTTCCCTAAGGTGTCAGTTTCCAAGTATTACATTTATTGAGTTTAGTTTCCAACTTAGTTGTTACTGCCATTTTCACCCTACCTCAGATATGTTATCTTAACTCTTTCTAGCAATCCTTATTCCTTGATAAGGAAAGCTTATCAGAAAGCTTGCAGAGTTTTATTTTAATATTGGACCTTACCGAAGTTTGTAGCCTTTAGACAATTTTCTTGATGTAGTGGCCCCACTTACCTTCCTCTTTCTGTTTTATTGTGTACAGCTTTACTTCTTTAGCAAAGTCTTAACTTGATTTTGGCAAGTCTTACCATGTTACATTTTCTGGTAGCCAACAGATAGCTTTCCGATTTAACTCAGCTCTTTGGGGAGAGAGTGAACACTTTTGTCTCTTCATGTGCTGACCCATGAAGGTGTTTGAGTCTGAAACTTGTTTAGAAACCAGGATCTTCCAAACAGTGCTGCTGCTTAATGAAAATGCCTGAAAAGATATACTAGACATGTCCAAGTAAGTGCTGTATAGAAAAATTCCCATTCTGAGTCATTTGCAGGCTGTTAGCTGATGCAATTCTTAACACTGGGCTTCAGAGCAATTTCTTTTGGATTCTAGAATGTATTCCTCAGAGATGCCCACTGATCTCTTCTTTGAGTTTATATAAGGGAGAGGTTTTTTTGCTCCTTCTCTTCCCATTAGACTTTCTCTATCAGTTTCCATTTGCTGCTGCTCTCTTCTTCTGGATTTGATCACAATTAATTTTGCAGCTTTTTCACTGTGGTGTAGTAATGGTCATCTTAAGTTAGACCATTAAGGAGAGGTCCCCTCTGGCAGTGGAGTTAGAAACTGAAGAATAGGAAAGCTAGTGGCAAAGTGAAGGGGATAGAGAATACAAGAGAAACGTACTGTACTTTTACCAAATTGTTGTGAAAGGAATGTGAACCTCTTACTTTATGAATGGGTTTTTGAGTGCCTTTTCCATGTCTTGTCCAGAATGTGGATAGTAAAGCCATGCGTGAGCAGCGGCTGGACATGCAGCGACGAGCGGCCGAGACAGGGGATGATGACCTCATTCCATTTGGAGACCGACCAACTGTTTCAAGATTTGGGGCCATCTCTCGTACTTCCAAAGCCATGTACCAGAACTCTGGGCCCATGCAGGCCATGGCGGTTCAGGGAGCTGCCACTAAATCCATCATTTCAGGTATGATCTATGCTCTTAGATTTTGCTGTCTGTTGCTATTTTCTTTACTGCTAGAGTGTTGTACAGGTTGAAGACAAACCCTGTAAACTTGTATCTTGTCTTAGAAATACAGCTGTGGTGTGTGTTAATGCCACTTAAAATAACTTCAGGTAGGGTTATACTGAGAAGTCTGAATTCAAAACAAGGTTGCCACAGCTTTCTGAGATCACTTGGTCTGCTCAGCATGGACAAGAGCAGACTGAGGGGAGACCCCATAGCAGTCTACAGCTTCTTCCTGAGGGGAAGCAGAAGGGCAGGCCCTGATTTCTCTCTGGTGACCAGTGACAGGACTGGAGCTGTGTCAGGGGAAGGTTAGGTTGGATATCAGGAAAAGGTTCTTCCCCCAGAGGGTGGTGGGGCACTGAACAGGGAATGGTCACAGCCCCAAGGCTGGCAGAGCTCCAGAAGCATTTGGAAAATGCTCTCAGGCTCAGAGTGGGATTGTTGGGGTGTCTGTGCAGGGCCAGGAGTTGGACTCTTGTGATCCTTGTGGGTCCCTTCCAATTTGGGATATTCTGTGACATGTTTGTGCATACATAGTGTATTTGTTAGTGATACGTTGTTGCTGTTTGGAAGAAGTTACTTTGTTCTGCCAGTCCCTCTGATAAGAAGCTTATTTTAAATCCGTAGTAGCAGAATCCAGAAGCTTAGCACTTTCCCAAATACATAATGCAAAACCATCTTGATGAAGTACTGTACTGCTGTTCTTCTGCTTTATGGGTAGCTGCTCCTGCAAGCTTAATGCAACCATTGTCTTGTGTATTCTTAGGCAAAGCAAAAAAGCAGGAGTAGTTAATTTCCAACGTGTATTTTCTAATCACATGTATAATATAGCTGTCTGTCTTACTTCAAAAGATTCTGCTTCTTGAGGTGCCCTGAATAACCTTAAGAAAATATTTAATTATTATATACCCCCAAACTTGCCTCTAGATTTTTCAGGCAGTAATCTTTTAGACTTCATTACAGGGAGAACTCTGATTTCCCTGAAAACTTAATCTTTAAATTGTAGTTACCTAGGTAGGTCAGAATTATCAATGAATTCCTGAGTTGTTTAGGAACTTCAGTAGTAAAAACAACTGCAGTCATCATGTCTGTAAGTTTCGTTCTGTGTTTGTTCATCTGCCTGAGTATCTGAAGTCCTTCACAAACTCAAGACTCTGGAAGGCTGTCACAGACTGTTAGGCGTACAGGAAAAGTCATTTATTAGGCATGTGAGACCAGTCACACAGAGTATTTCTGTGTTCATTTAATCATAAGAGATGTTAAACTTCTCATAATTAGAGAGCTGGCCTTTCTTCTTCTTCTCTGTGTAGTTCTGTGTTGGCTGAACCACTGACAGGGTGATTTTGTAATCATACAACATGGTTTTCTTTCTGTTCCCTGGTAGACTACAGTCCTTATGGAACCCATGGTGGCTGGGGAGGCTCTCCATATTCTCCTCATCAAAATATACCTTCTCAGGGACGTTTCAGTGACAGGTGGGCTTGCTTTATTTTTTCTTTGCCTTTTTCTAAATTTTGTTTTATCTATTTTTTTATGTGCCAGCTGAGTAAAGATTTTTCTTGAAATCTTCTTATTTTTGCTTTTCCAATCCCAAAGGGAAAGACTCTCCATGTCGGATGTGGCTGGTCATGGGAAGCAGTTGCCCTCAGCTGAACGAGAGCAGCAGTTGCGCATGGAACTGCAGCAAGTTGACCATCAGATCAGCCAGCAGACACAAATGCGGGGACTGGAGGTTGGTACCAGCATTTGGAGCAGCACTGAGGGGTGGTGTGGAGAGAGATGAAGCTGGTAATGCTTTTCATGGGCTGACCTTTGTAGTAATATTCAGTAACAATACTTAATCCTGTGATGCCAGGCATCAGGGCTGTGGTACAAGTGTCAGCCTTTCTGCTTAGCAGCAGAAACTTTACTGCACTCCACGTGCAAATCAACACCATACTTGAATTTGCAGTCTGTGCTCAGTCTTGTTTGCTGTCATTCTCTCTCACTCCCCCTCTGTTCAGCTCTACTCAGAGACAAACTTGTGGTGTAGGTGCCTGTTCTTCTTGACTTTACTGCCGTTGGAAATGTCTGATTTTACGTACAGAAAGGCATGAGCTTCATCTGTTTCGTGTTTGGCTTTGTGTTTGTTCCCGTTTCTTCTTAAGCAGCACAAGCCACAAGAGTCAAGAAAGTAAATATGTAATATATTTAGCTTGAAAAATTAAGGCTTAATATTTTAGGTCTCCTTGCTTAGAAGAAACGTAGTTGTAGCATAAGGAAGGGAGTGTGTTTGTAAAAGAATTAATGAGCTGAAATCTTTTGATTTTGTGAGACCCAGAAGGAGAAATGTCAAGCCATAAGGAATGAATAGTTTTAGAAAGCTTTAGTTACTTTTTTCCTTGTAGGAAAAATCAGTAAATGGTTACCAGAAAACTGTTCTAGGTACCTCAGCAACTATTTGTGTTAATATATTCTCAGAAGAAATTGCTGTAAGTAGTGGATAGCAGCTTCTGTGGTTACCTAACAACACATGTTACAGAGAAGGGTTGTTGCAGATTAGTTTATGAGCTCACAGTTAAGTCACAGCAGTGGTTGCAGTAATATGCATTTCTTGAAACATAGCTTGTGTTCTTGTGGTCTTGTTTGGGAATGAGAGGATAAAATGTTTTCAGTCTTGCATGTCTGCCTTTGCCATAATTCAAGAGTATTGGAAAGTTGCAAAACCTGTAAGTGGCCTTCCTCTCCTGCTCGTCATTGTTTGATTGTGTCAGTGTTAAATCCTACAGAGTTGAATGTTGAGCCTTGATTTTGCCATAGTACGAATTTTGCAGAACTAGTCAGTTATTCGAGTAACAACAGCTTTCAGTTTCTCGTGTTCAAAGCTGCAAGTAAATATTGAAAATCGAGGCGTCTTCACAGGTTTGCCTTTTACAAGGTTGCAGCCAGAGCATGAAGAAATAGATGATTTTGCTTTTGCATTGCATGAGCATTTCTACTTAAAGACCGGCCAGATGTCGGGTTGTGTGGAGTACAAGATGTAGAAGGTGTATTTAAATGCAGAGCACATTCTTGCAGAACTGATTTGCAAGTATTAGCAGATTTTTAGAATGGCTGACGTGGGTACTGCTTTTAGTAACTTGCAACTTGTGAATGACCACAGTCACTTTCCCCTCTCTGTTCCTCTGCTTCAGTGTGTGGGTCAGTAGAGACCTACATATTGACAACTACATCTCTCAAGACGTTTTATATGATGTAATAATAGTTCTGGTTCTGCTGTAGAATTCTAGATAAATTCTACTGCTGTAAAATAAATCAGCAGACTTGCTTATCTGCAGTCCGCTTTTGTTGAACATAGAGCTCAGAAGAGAGTAGTGTTTTTGTTCGTGGGCTTAGTCTTAGTTTTGAGAAGGGAGTGGTATATGAGGAAAACATATGCAAATTTATGACAGCAAGAGGTATTTAAGACTGCCTGTTTAAAAATGAAAAGACTTGTTGTCCATGTGTAAAGAAGCATGTTGAAACTTGCACTGTAAGTGATTTCAATCGGGGCATTGTGAAGTGTGGTGAGAGGCGGCCTTGGTTTTGCAAATGAGCAGTACTCTGGAATTATGGCCTTAGAGCTCTCTGTGCTTGGTGTGTCATGTGCTCAGTTGTGTATGTGCTTGGCTTTATGCATTTAGGCTGTTAGTAACAGGCTGCTGTTGCAGAGAGAGGCGACTACCCTGGCAGGCCAACCACAGCCCCCACCCCCACCTCCCAAGTGGCCTGGGATGATCTCAAGTGAACAGCTGAGCTTGGAGCTACACCAGGTGGAAAGGGAAATTGGGAAGAGAACCCGTGAGCTGAGCATGGTGAGTGCTGGCGGGGTGGGAGGCAGAGATGCAGTGGAGAGCCATGTACCTGGCTGCAGCCTTTCACCCTGGCAGAAAGGCTTCCTGCTGGATACCCACAGCTGAAGTCATCCATCTTTCTCTTCACCTCTTACTCTTCAAAACCTCCTGAGGAGTTTCTTGAGTCATCTTCATGAAGAAGTTTAATGTAGCACTTTAAAATGCTGTTATTTTGTCACCACTTGAAATAAGCGTGGTGTTGAATTTGATGGAAACCAGGTTGTCTCAAGGTCACTGTGCCATGAGTTCTATAAACTGCTTTAACATAGGAAACATCTTCTGCAGGTACAGGCTAGTGTTCAGAAGTCAATGTGCTGTTATAGTCTGTGGCCTTTGCTTGTTGTTACAAGGATCATCCCTTCCTTTTGGGAAATACTGAGTCTTGAGAGGATGAGCATATCTAAAAGTTTGTTTTTGTCTCATGGCTTTTGTGGGTTAAACTGTATGACTGCAATTTACAGGCTGCCTTCATCATCCGTAAGGGATGAAGTCTCCAATTCTTTCAACACACTCTTAAAGAATTTTTCTTCTGTCCTTTCTTTAAAGGAGAGCCAGTCTTCGCTGGATATGAAAAACAAGCTGGGCAGCACTAAACAGACAGAAAATGGACAATTAGAACCACAAAACAAGGTTCCAGCTGAGGACCTTGCACTGACATTCAGGTAACACGGGCCTTCAACCTGTCTTTGTGTAGCAGGAAACTGACTTCTTCAGGGTCACTCTCCTAATGAGTGAGTAATTCCCCTTGACTCACATCAGCTATGATGGGGAAGCTCCTACTACGAAAAGAGGATACAAATCAAGTTTTTATAGTGCAGGCATGAGTTAAGGATCTTTCTAGCTGTGGAGGAGGTGAGTGGAATAAGACTATATAAATTAATGCAACAGAAGACTTGCAGTATCTGTCAGAGAGGAATCCATCTAGTCAGTATTGGATGATTAGTAGGGAGAAGCAGGAGTTACGAAGCCACCACAAAAGAAATCCTTATCTGCTGTTTTAGTTTCAAAGAAAAGAAATCTCCCAAATGTGAGAGGAAAGTTAATTCCATCCTGCTAAGGTTTGTGATGTGGATGTTGTCTAGGATGGCATGCACTTTGAAACTAAGTTGACTTTTAGTTGTTGGTAGTGGACTTTTATCTGTGTAGATGCTAGGATTGATTTCAGTTCACGTTTAATAGACAGTTGGAATAAGATGTTGGCTGGGAATGCTGGAAGTCTCCACAGCAAGTATTTTCAAATAGCCACATACATCTACATATATTCAGACTAGCACTGAACAGAGAAGCTCGGATGTTTATATAACAGTTTGGAATCTTGATATTTATTCAGAGTGAGGCTTATATAACAGTTTGGAATCTTGATATTTGAGCAGTTTGGAATCTTGATATTTATTCAGAGTGAGCATTTTCTGAATAAATACACTACTGCTGATGAAGTCTGCACCTTCTTTTTATAACCAGTTCTGGAGTTCTGTGCTGCACTATCAGATTGCCTCCAGAGCAGGAATTAATTTTTCCATATGGTGCTGTGAAAGTAATGAAATCAAAACAACTGTTTATATTTTTAAAATTAAGAAAAAGATAAATTATCTAGGTAAGTTAAATATTCTGGAATGTGTGCACTGAAGTCCTCTTAAAAATACGTGAAAAGTCTCAGTAATTGCTTCTTTTCACCCACTTTCCCTTTCTCCTCAACTTCCCTTCATCAGTGATGTTCCGAATGGATCAGCTTTGACCCAAGAGAACATTGGTCTCCTGTCAAACAATATGGCATCTCTCAGCCTGTCAGAGGACCCCGAGGGAGGAGGAGATAGCCATGATTCCCAGCGAGCGGGAGTAATACCCACATCTGCTCCATGAAGCGAGGCCAGCACACCCTAGAGTTCCTTCTGCTGGGGTGTCAGCAGCTTCCATCATGTGTTTTTTTTCTAGGGGTGATTGGAGAAACACAGGAGCAGCAGCAGTAGCAGAGCAGCAGGTCCAGAGGCAATGTGCACAAACACAACTACTAGAAACAAATCCTGCACATAGTTCACATTAACACATTTTTTAATTAAAAAAATGAAAATTAGCAGTATCTGCAAGCAATTCAAATTAAATTTGTTTTTGTTCTGTGAATGAACTTTATTTTAATAACTTTGGACGCCTTGAATCCCAGGGCTTAAAAAAAAAGATATTATATATATACTCTGTTTGATTAATTGTATGATCTTAATGAAGTAGGTTTTTTCTTTTATTTTGGTATTATTACATACCCAGTGCATAATTCCTTACCACCTTACTAAAAAGCTGGCCGCTTCCTTGTATGGTTTAAGGGTAAACAAGGAATGGGGGTTGGAGAGTAGCTGTGAATTGCAGTGTCAAAAGATGTGCAGCAGACTTCATGCTTAAATGTAACCTGAGCTTCTTGCTTAAATTGCTGAATTTAAACTACAAATGACAGACATGACACCTTTGCAAAGGTGTGGTCCTTTTTAGAGGTTGGCATTGTTTAAGATCTATGCATGTTAGAATTTGACACCTGAGTATCAACCTGCAGTTTGTCAGGGCTGTAGTGAATCCACCCTGGAGTCCTATTTCATGTGGGAAGAATTGCACCAAAATGGCCACTGAAGGTGCACCACAGATCCTGCCAGAAGTACTGAGAAGCAAATTCTGCCTGATACTTCTCTAAGTAGATGCTTTGTAGGCATAAGTCAGAGAAGCCATAAGTTTCTTTTGATTTTTTTTTTTTAATTAAAGATTTTGTTCTTGCTGCACAATTTTTTACTTTTTTGGCATATGCTGAGGTAAGATCCTGGCTATGAAGACCTCTTGAGAATTATTTTTCAAGTGCTGCTCCCTTTCTACATTCTTGGCCTGTTCTCATTTTTTCTTTCTGGGTTAGACTACTAAGTGGGAAAGCACTGGTTATGTAATAAATTACTGCATTGCTTTGGTTGGGTAAAGCAAGAGTTAACTTTTCTTGGGTTTTAGTTTTTTTTCCTTAACCTTAACTCCTGCTGAGGTCATAGCAACCTTGGGCTAAGCTTTGCATTCATCATACTGTTAAATAAAACAAAAGGGGGGGTGGGAGGGGATACAGTCCCACTATTGCCTACCAGTAGGAGAGTCCAAACAGAAGACTCTTTTGAGTAGCAATTATTTAATTTGCCCAGTCAAGGCACCGCGTTTATATACTATTTCACATTGAATTTGATTATGCCCTACAGACCTGGCTGGTCAAGGATTTGATACACATATTGGCTTGGGATTCGAGCTTTCTTTTTTATTTAAATAAAAATTTATATATAAATATATATATATATATATACATATATACATAGTTATATCTGTATATATATTGGGTATGTTTCAAGAATTTTTTCGCATGAGCGCAGCTGTTGTGATCAAATGTCTGGGAGGTAGAAGCACTGAATGAGAATAAAAGCATTTTTCAACACACCCCTCCCCGCACACTCTGTATGTCTTAACACGGGTTTATTTTGCTCTTAGTTGAACTTTGGCCTCTTAATTGCCAAGAGTAGTTTAAAGCTTGCTTTTTTCTAACCCCTCTTCTAACTTTTGGCAAAGAATCAACTTTGCACTGAAACAGCTTCATCTCCCCTTGCCCCACATCCATCTGTATCTCCTACTTGAGGCCAAGCATTCCAGCCACTCCCCTTGGAGCTGAGCAGATCTAGGGTGATGCAGCTGGGAGCCCATCAGGTCTATTCCTCCTTTCTCAGCTCTGGGCATGAGGAGGATGAAGGTCTTTCCCTGGCCGTCTGCTCCCTAGTCACCTGATGCAGGCCCTGGGCCCTCTCATCCTTCAGTGCAGAGCACCACCTTCAGGTCAGCCTTTTCCTTGATTTTAATTAGTTTGCTCCTTCCTGCTGTGTCTTATTAACACAAGGAGCTTATCTTAGTCAAGATAATTAGTGCAATATTCTAATCTAGGAGGACAAGCCCAGAATGTGCCTTTTTTTGACTGTAGTAATTGTGGATGTAAAATTAATTTTCAAAGTTGTTTATGATAGGTTGAACCCTACAGATTAATTTGTAATACTAAGAGGAAAATCTGGAGGGTCAAAAACCTCTTTACCTTTTATTTCCTAGTTCCCTTGCCAGGTTAGGGATTATTCTTTTCTCCACATTTTCTCCTGGAATTCTTCAGTAAGCACTATTCAGATTGCTGGATAACTTATGATGAATGCTTCCAAAATCCGTGGATTAGAAGGGAGACCTTACTGGTTGGGTTTTTTTTTCCTTCATCCAGCTCTGTGTTGTACTTGTGCATAATGTCCTTGTTGTGATCAATGTGTCCAGGTGAATGCCCTGTTTGCCCAGAATTACAGTTTGGCTTGTTAAATAGTTTGTTTAATATCTACTAACAGTATTGATTTTCAACTTTGTTTCATCCCCTCTACCTCTTTTTACCCTTTTTCTGCTTTTTTTTTGCAGACGTTTAGTTGATTAAACAAATCAAACAGCAAAATGCAGTACATGCTCTTAAGTATTTTTCTGGAAACTGCACCTAAAATGTTCCAGTTTTGTGGAAAAACTGGGAGACCTTGGAGGACAGATAGCTCTACATGTAATGGCAGCATTGATGTTTACAGCTAAGAAGCGTGAAAATGTCTGGAATGACTCTGAATCTTGCTACACTCATTCCTGTAGCCCATCATTGTCCCAGTTGTACAGGAATTCTGGCCACCTCAGGGAAACTGGTCTTGGCTACTAACTGGTTTAGTTCCTTCTATTGGGCAAGAAGAAGCAGCATTACCGTGGTGTTGGGGCACTGCTGTGTCCTTTGGTAGGTAGGTTAAATTTTCTACTGCACCAGACAACTCTGAACCCTCATTTTGATACCTGGGTTTCAGCCAGATGGACAGCATGGGCAAACCTTCAGAATAGGAAGCTTCAAGTGGTAGGTTAAGCTTCAGTGTGTCTGTGATTCAGTCAGTATATAGATGGTGTCTGTTTATTCTGTGATGTTATTTCCCTCCTTCTGTCAACATCTCATCTGTCTGTCCTGTGACCTAGTTCTTTTTTTCTTAATAGGAGAAGTTTAAGCTTTTTCTTCTGCCCTTCTTGTCCCATTTCAGAGTAGGACTTTTTTTCTGTAGATCAGAGCATCTTTCAAGCTAGCAGCACTTATATCCCTGTTTTTCTCAAGCTCTTCTCTGTAGTTTTTTCTGAGCTGTCGATCCCCTTTTTGCATCTTTTTCTCCTGTGGCTTGCCCATCCACCCTCCCTGATTGTGTAACAGTGACAGCTTGCTGCCTCAAAACAGAGCATTCAAATGAATTCGCTTAGCCAATAACTTCTGTGAAGTTGCCTTTTCTAATGGTGTTATTACTCAGTGATGCACAAATGTGATATTGCCCCTACTGGTAGGCAAACGGGGGATCTGTATAAACATGGTAAACTGCTGTTTTTCTTTAAAGGAGAGCCAAAGACTTGTGCTTTACTCTTTTTTTCCCCGGTGTAGCCATTTTGATTGTCAGACATTTGTGTAGGGTATTTGTGAGTTGACTGTATTATCCTAATAGCAATTTCCAGAAGTTAATGATTGTCAAGCCTTGCCCATGCATTGAATTGTGGAAAATCATTCCATCTAGTCATACAATTTGCAATGTACTAAGATATATCTATGGTGTTATGATGTGTTTTCAGTCTCATGCACTCTCTCAGCTGATTGAATGGCTCATTTAGAGAGGGAGAAGGAACATAGAAATGTTTTAATCCAAGAAGCATTGTCTTTAAGTGTTTCTAAACTAAATACTGATTGAAAATTTCTTCAGTTACAGTAAAAGATAAATCTGTGTTACAAATGTGACTGACTTTTAGGTCCACTGGGACCGAAAAGATTTGTGAAATGCTAGCATTGCATTAAATTAGATGTGGAAGAACCAAACTTGTGATGATGATATTGTCTCTTGACATCATGGACTGAGTAAGGTGGGGCAAATTTTCTCTTAGAAAGGGCCAGGAGTGAGGCTTTTATTTGATAATACAAGAAAGCTGCTTACATTTCCCTTCCTTGAGCTACTCAAACTCTTTCAGACTTGTTACTAAAGTTTTTAGGTTCAGAGAGAAATCTCTTGAAATCTGAGCAGCATAAACCCTCGTTTCCATTGCCATTTATAATTTTGGACATACAACAAAGCAGACCTACAGGACAGTCATCTGAAAGACCCCCGTATAAAGTATCTTTCCTGGACTGGCTCTTTCAGACCTGCTTCTATGGTCCAAGTAATGCCATGCCAGTGTTGAGAAGGCTGAACAGAGCCTTCTGTTCAGAAGCCAGCCATCTTCTCTGCTCTAAAATGGGAGAAAAGACCCAAATATATGCAGAGTGCAAGTTTTTGTGCTTGTCCGTGTGTGTACGGAGAAGTGTTTGTGGTCCTAGGATAGATAGAAGGAACACAGAGCAATGCTGCTGGGGCATGATGTTACCTTTATATTCAAATGTTGTTATCATTCACTTTCCAAAACACAGCCTTCCATTCCTGCCTCCTAACGTTGCTGATTTAAAAGCAACCCAAAAAAAGTCAGTGTGACAACAACTTAATTTCTTCTATCACAATAAGTCAATTCCCCTGAGGCAAAAAAAAGGGAGCAAGAGTTCTTGAGTTGTCTACATGGTAATGGAGTTACGAACTGGAAAAACATCCACCTTGCTTGAGTAAGTGTAAACTGAATTTCTGAGGAAAGTGAAGCAGCTCTTCTAAGCCACCTTTTGTGTACAGCCATGGTGCCAAGAGATGGGTGGTTGTTACTTGTGGTAAATCAACATACAGATTATTATGTAGCACAAACTGATTTGCTCTCAATTCAAATAGACTCCTAAAATGTCAAAAACTTCATTGGGAATTTTAATTTCAATAGTCAACTGTTACCAACTGCATTATTTTCTGTTGGAATGTCAGGGGATGACAGAGACTAGAGTAAATTAATTCTAATTATACAACATAAGAAAGGGATTTGGGGAAATGTTATCCCAGCACAGTGTCCTTCTACAGTTAACATGTGGCCTTTAGCCTTCTATAGGCAGAAGAATGTAACTGCTTAGTGTTGTCACAGTCTTCAAGGCACTTCTTGTGATGCAGGTAGAACCTTGGTTAGCAGAGAAAGGAGAACAAACTTTAATGTTTATTTTCTTTATAATTTTGTTTCCTAATGGGAAGTGTAGTATTGTGCCATGGGAAGTGTAGCAAACAATGAGGCTGCAGCTTTTTATGTAATTTCCCAATAAAAGGAGCCCATGGCAATGTGGATTTGTTTGCATCAGGAACATCACAGTCATTTGACACTTAAAATATGTGGCCGTAATAATCAAAACTGGATGTCTGTAGCTTGGTAACGTGAATTAACTGATCTTTCCCAGGCAATCTTTGCAATTTCAGTGAGTTTGTGTATGATTTTTAGTGCCAATTGCCAGGTGTTCAGTAGTTGGGAAAGATATACTGTTTGGATGTTTTCATATGCCAGGAAACAACTGTTTCGAAGATCTGAAAGTTTTAGGAAAACACAATTGTCCACTTCAATTTGAAAAATACAGTATTGGGAGAGATGGAAGCAACAGGTAGTGCAGCCTCTGGAAATAAAAAGCATTAGACATGATGGAATTAAATGTGAAATGTATATGGGGTAAACATATCTGTAAATGGGAAAAAAAAAGAAGATATTGTGGAGTATTTGATGTTCGAGGAATTATTTGCTTCTTTGTAATGTTAAAAAGATTTTATTAATAGTTCTGTGGCAGACAGTACTCACAAGTCTTTGGCATCCAAACCAGATTGTATATCAGATGGATCCCACAACTGGATGTGTGCACTGACCTCTTTATTTGTAGATTTTAAAAAGAAATTTGGCAGCAGCCTTTAATAAATGCATGAAGCAACCTGAGAGGAAGAAGAAATCCTGTTTGCATCACAGCTGCTGCATAGCTCACAACTGACACCATTCATCTGCAGCCTCTTATAAGTGAAGCTGCTCAACATGGGCAAAACCAATGGCAATGACTTTTAGAGTTTTTCCTAATTTTAAGGAGTTTGCATTCCCTCTTTAGCCTCTGCTTGCTGTGTAAGCAGCCTCCATGCTGAAAGGATCTTTCCTTGAAGTCAGCTTAGCAATTGTACTGTAGCTTGGCTATTTTTCCCTATTTTCTTTAACTGGTAGCATTGTGTTAAGCTCTTCTCCCCATTGTATTTGTTGCTATGGGGAGGAAGAGGTGAAGCAAGACATCTGTAAGAGGAGGGAGGAAGAATTGTGGGATCTATGTGACAGCTCCCGCTTCTTCTTTGAAGTCATCTACTTCCAGTTGTGGGATTTCTCGATATATGATTTTTTTCCTGGTTTTTGTAAGCCTAGTTTTCTTTGATCTTGTTAATTCCGTACAAGTCTCCCCGAGACATTCTGCAGTCATTATCACCTTTTTGGGTGAAGTTTATTTTATTTTTTTGGGTTGTTTGGTTTTTAAAATAACTTTTTAACATTGGTGCATATAAGCTTGGGATAGAGCTCATGTAATTTTCCAATCGTATTGATTGTATGTGATTGTGCCCTGCAGAGGTATATTTAACAAAAAATAAAATAAAGGATAGTCTAGGTAATAAAGGAGACCATGAGGTTCATTGAGTCAGGTTATGAACTATTACTTAAATTTATTTAGGATCCTAGATAAATGAAATTCCATCTGCTGTTCTCATGAATCAGTGCTAAACAAAATATCATTCATTCTCTCCTTGTGTTTTTCCTTGCTTTTCTTCTGCTGTTTTCTTCCTTTCCTGTTTCTCATAAACAAAAATTCTCAATCTTTAATGGGAATGGCTGACTCTGGGTTGATATTGTGGATATTTATTGTTTGTAACTATCAAAACATTCACAATAGGAGTAGAGATGAAGTAGAATGTATGAGATGAATTCCATAAATTGAACTCTTTGCCAGGTCAGGGGAATTATGAAGTCTTATACAGGCCTGGTCATGGGGGAGATGTTCAGAGCTACATGGGGAATTGCTATGTGTTTTCCAGGAAAGGTTAAATGCTTTGCTACCTTTTGGGAAAACTGAGATAACAAAAGGAGTAGAAGAAAGTTCTCTATTTCCAACTCCCTGTGTCTTTACTCCTACAATATACTTTTTAGACTTGAAAGAAAAACCTTCTAGATACTCTGCTGAAGTGAGACAGTGCATTGAAGGAGGCAAAAGGCAAGAAGACACAGAGATTTGAAAATCAGAATTGGTCTCCTTTATTTAATTCTCAGACCTATAGAGCCAACAGTGTCACTTTTGTATGAAAGAACAAGGGAGTGAAGACCTACTGTACGTGCATGGCAGTTATATAGAAAAAGCCATATGTCAAAATGCTATTTCTTCTTCCCTTTTCACCTTGCTTTTCTTCCTCTTGAAGCTGACTCAGCCTCACCTTGCTCTCACAGAATGTCTGAGGGTCCTTTGAGTTGCAGATTGAACAAAAAAGAAGAATGGAAATTCACTATTTGGTTTGTAAATAGATGGAAATGTCTACAAGATCTTACCTGCTTTTCTGTCAGCATTTATATTAAATGATAAATTAATGAAGAACACTTTGAAATATCTCTCATTTTCTGTCTGGGATGAATGTGCATTCTTCTAAATTTTGTATGAGGTGTTGGACCATCTGCGTAAGATTTTTCACCTCCTCAAGGTGTGTGTGTTCTCTGCCAGGCTGGAGCATAAGAGATGCCAAATAGCAGAGAAGCCACATGTCTCCTGGGTTTGGTCTGCTCTCTTCTGACTTCACCCATAAGCAAAGTGGCTCCTTCACTTGTTCACCTCTGATGAACAAGAAAAGATACTCAGGATAATCAGTTTTGTTAATTGCTCAGAGTATACATATTTAAAAAGCAAACCAGACCCTTCAGAGCAGGGAGTGGGCAGTATTCGTCTAATGTTGAGCCTGGTTTGGAACTTGCCTTAAAGTGAGAATAAGTTTTGCTCCACAGTCTGCTTTGTGGTTTTTAGTCTTCTCCTTTCACACCTTTTTGTGGGCTTAAACAAGTCATTATCTGTAAAACTGAAACTGGATGTGCTGAAACTGCTGCTTCACTGAAAAACTCTTCCTTCTCCCACTCCAGGGCAAGCACAACCTTCTGCCCTTGGAGTTTTTGCATAATGTTCATTACTATTGTCATTATTCTTGAGCCTGAGCACCATGGATCTAGGTAAGGTGTGTTTTTCTGGGCTGAAGCCCATCACTGGTCATTATTAGGCCCGCTCACACTTCAACACTTACTTGCTGGATGACTCGAAGCATTCAGTTCCTATAAAGGAATTGTATTTAGTGGGAAATCCAGCAGAAAACTGTGAGTTTCAGTTGGTGACGGTTTCCTTACCCTTTCTCCCAATAGTCTGAGGATTCAGGATCCTCATGTAGTGACTCACTTTAAAAGGAAAAAAAAGAGAGCTGAATTCCTGCAGTGGCTGGCTTTTAAAAGGAAGATCTGAAGTGCTGTAGAGAGTCAGGAAGGAAGCAGTGGGTGGTCTGCATCAAGAGAGATTGGCAGAAACTGGCTGGGTTTCTTTATGTGGAAAAGAAGGGAGACCAGCTTCAAGTGGATGGTACCTGCTGGAATTTTTTCCCCTGGGATATGGATAGCAGGATAGAAAGAATCTTGCAAAGGCTAGCTCATGAGATTCCTTGATCCCATCTTGCTCTGTGAGGGCAAGAGTCGTCTTCCCTGTGCATAGCCATGAAACTCAACAGTGAGTACCCAAAGCACAAAACAAAAGGCAATTTATGTTCCTCCTCACCAATCAGGTATGTTTAAGAACTGTTTCTTTCTATCTAGGATGTGTTCAGTTGTTTCTGTAACCTCCTTCCTCCTAACTGAACTCCAGCTCCCTTGTCTGCACGACTACAAGTGTGGGAGAGACTAAAACCAAAGCATGATGCTTCATCTGCAGGCTGCCAGGCTTTGATACTTGATGGTTTTGCGCCTCTGATCCTTGCTTTGGGTCTGGGAGCAGCAGCTTTGGGAGAAAAACAGCCTCTATATTAGAGCAAACAAGGCATCTAACTGTTTGTATTAAGACACTGGCCATCTTGGATGCTTCCTTTGGGATAGCTCCACTCAGATGTGAGTGCTGGGTTGTTGCTTGATGCTGAGCCAGCAATAAATTACCATTTACTTGCTGCATTCAAAAGATAGATTCGCCCAGCTACCCTGGCAGAAGTGCCTTGGGAGCTCTGTGGGATGTGCATAGTTGTTTGCTTTTGGTTTTTACTGCTTTAAACTACCTCTGAGCACTGGGTAAATGGAAACCTGTGCTTGGATGTCTGCCTGGGTGTGGAGCATCCCTAATGCACTCTGAAAACCCTGGTATCTGTAAACATGTGAGTTACCTCAAAAAATTAAACCAGCAGCCACCTGAAGCAACAAGGTACAGTGTGCATGTCCTTCCTTTCTCATGGAGAATTTATCGCCACAATCCCTGTCCCATTTAACTATATCCCATACTGATGGAGTAAGGTCTTTCACTTTACCCAAACCAGTTTGCAACTGCATTTTCCATTAAGGGAAAATGTTCCTCTTACTGGAGGCCAGGAACAGGACAGCTCCAGCACCCACTGAGCCAGCCTGCTCCTGGGATTTGAAATTCAGGGAGCAATGCTACTGAATTTGTAGAGCAGCTGCATTCTGGATCAGAAATGGTGTTCAGTCCTGCTCACTACACTGCCTTGTGAATCTGGACAGGAGTTAGGGGAGCTGGTGTTAATCCTTTCCAGCAGTGCAAGTAAAAGGTCACAGGATCACAGAATATCCTGGGCTGGAAGAGACCCACCAGGATCACAGAGTCCAACTCCTGGCCCTGCACAGACACTCCAGCAATCCCACCCTATGCCTGAAAGTGTTGTCCAAACACTCCTGGAGGTCTGGCAGCCTTGGGGCTGTGACCATTCCCTAGGGAGCATGTTCCAGGTGAGTGTGTTTAAGATAGGATGTATTTGAAACTGCAGAATGTGAAGTGGGGCAGCTTCTCCCAACTTGTGTCTGTTCAGGAATTGGGGAACAGGTGACAGGGCTTGGGACAGATGGGGGAAACATTTTGCTTAGCGACAAGATCCCTACAAATGCCTGGTATAGCTTTTATTCAAACTCTTGAAGGTTTTGAGGTTTTTCTTGTGGGATAAGCAGTTCATTTTCTGTTGGCAAAAAATGAGGACATGTGGCACTTGTGTGGAGTAGATGGTCAAACTCTCCCTTGTCAGACTGAACTTTAAAACCTCTTTCAAACTAAACATTGCCTCTTTTTTTTCCTACTCTTTGCTTAACCTTCAGCAGCTGGTCATCAGCCTTTGGCCTTAGCATCCTACTCCCCTCCCACCATCCCTTGCTGCTGTCTCAGCTCTGCTTGAGCACAGAAATCCAGTGGGGAAACTGCTTTGGGCTCAAGCAAGACTATCCTCTCAAAAATTTCCATTTACCTCCTAAAAGCAGAAGGCTGGAGGGCAGGTAAGAGAAACAGATTCCTCTAATATTTCATTGTTAATTAATTCCTTGAAACGGCTTCTTTTCCCTTAGTAGGTGCCTATGAATTTTAGCTGCTGCCAGAGTGGCTTTTTGCTCTATTAGAGAGGGTCCTCCCACCCCAGCTGTCATGAAGGCTGGCTTTCTAAATTGTCAGGCTTGACTTTTATCCCCAGCCTGCAGCAATGCTTCGTAGTGTGGAGGGCAGTTCATGAAATCAGGATCTCCTGAGTAATTGCTGTCTGTGAAAGAGCACTGCTGGCTTGCTTTGGACTCTGCTGTTGGGGTGTGAGGCAGTTTCTCAAGAGCCTAAATTAATCGCAAAATGGTTTGAGCTATTTTACATTAGCTGGGCTGTGCAGCACAGTGCGTAGGTGCTGTGGGACATTCCCACCACTACCAGTAGCCCCAGTAGGTTCAGTAGGGTGGGTTCCAGGGATTTTGGAAGCACAGTTAATCATCCTGTCCTGCAGCCATGGAACAGCAGGATGGAACTGGCGTGTGCTGGTGAGAGCCTAGCTGTGTTGCACAGCAAGCCGAGGGATGGGGGAGTTTCTCAATGCCTCCCCAGAACCTTCTGATTTTGAGCTGAATCAGCAACTTGTTTCTTGGTTTTCTGCACTTTTTGTTGCTTCACCCTTGTAAGAGCCTTTTTAATTTCTGCATTCCTCCTTGCCAGTAACCCCTTTCAGGCAGTGCTGTTGTGGGAATACTTTTGGGATTCTTCCAGGTTGACACATGGAGTGCAGAGGAAAAGGGAGTGTTGAAGGCCTGTGGGGGGAGGAGGAGTGGGTTTTGGCCAAATCGTATGACAAAGAGCTGGTATAAGAAATAGCAGGGGCTCTTGCCTGTAAGAGACAAGATTGGATGTGTCAGAGACCAGATCAACCTTAATGGATGGTAAAGTAGATTTAAGGCATTAGCAGAAAGTCCTGTGTCTTCCCTGAATTGATGAAGTCAGGACTTTACTGGAGAGTAAAAACAGGGAGTCTTTCTCATTTATTGAGGACAGGGTGAGCATGGAGGTGCCCTCCCTACTCTTGTGCTCTGGCCTTTAAATGTGAAATTCGATTAGCAGTAATTTGTGTGATGGTGGACACCACAAGTTGCTTCTGGCTTGACAGAAGCAGGTGTTTGTTCTTGTACAGATAGGGTCAGGACATGCCTTTCCCTGGAGGTGAGTGGAGTGACAGGGCAGGAACCATGGTGAGGTTGTCCTTTCCATGATGGGACTGGCCACAAGTGTGTCAGTACTGCTGGAGCTGCAGGACCAAGTGTGGTTGAGGGAGGGCTGCTGCAGGCAGTGAAAGGCTCTGCTCCTGGCCCCAGGGTTGTGGAACTCTGGAGTGTGCTTGGCTTGTTGCTGGCTGACTTTTCCTGTGGAAGTGAAAGGTTCAGAAGAACAGCACTTCCTGGAGTATTTTAAACTGTCTTAATAGTTTTTCCTTTCTCTTGCCCTTGGTGTTGTTTGTTGTTTCTGTTAACTTCCCTCCCTTTTTAGATTTTTTTTACCCTTTGTGGTGTTGCATCTGTCCTAAACCTTTTGCAAGATAATCTATGTGTCATTACCAGCGAGAGCTGTGGCTGTGGTCTGAGTGAGTCCCTCTTGTTTTGCTGTGCTATCACACAGCCTTGGTGCTCTATACAGTCTTGGTGCTGGATAAGGTAGTTTCTGCTTTTGCAGAGGAACTGGAGCACATATGAAGTAATTGGCAAAGAGCCCAAGGGAGGGGGTTGTGGAAGAACCCAGAGGTCTCCTTCGTCCCAGATTAGCCTTTCAGCTGCTCCCATTTTCCTCCAGCAGGTGCTGGCCCATCAGCACTGGAAGATCACAGACATGGAGGCCACCAGTGCTAAATGCAGGTGACTTTTAATTTAGTTTCTCAGAAGGTAATGCTTGGTAGCCATGGCAGTGAGTATGTGGGGGCAGGCAGAGACCTACCCGACTTAGGCACATGTTTGAAAAAGTGTCCTGTGGTGGGCCAGGCTGCCAGCCCCTCCCAGTAGTTGTTTCCCAAACTGTTGTGGCTGTGGGGCTTGAGCTTCCTCCCATGGGGTACGTGAACAAAACAGTCATGCAAAGGGCATCTTAGAACCACAATGTGCAGGACATGCTCTTTCGGCCCTGGGATGGCTCATGAGACCTTGCTGCCAGAGCAGGTGGGTGATGGGATTTAGGAGGAAATTCTTCCCTGTGAGGGTGGTGAGGTTCTGGCACAGGTTGCCCAGAGAAGCTGTGGCTGCCCCATCCCTGGAAGTGTCCAAGGCCAGGTTGGATGGGACTTGGAACAACCAGATCTAGTGAAGATGTCCCTGCCCATAGCAGGGGGCGCACCCAAGGTGATATGTAAGGTTTCTTTAAACTGAAACCATTCTGAGGTTTGATGTGCTTTAGCAAATGAGAAAATATAAATTATCTCTCTCTTGCTGGGAGATTTTCAGACACCTGCTTTTGCCGGAACACAGTAATTAACATTAGCCTGCACTCTTTAGGTACCAAGGACAACCACTTTGCATTGAGGTGGTATGAACTTTGGACAGGAATTGGTGTGATGCACCAGCTATACCATACATGCTTATAAAGTACGTTTTTTTGGGATTAAAGATGCTCAGTGCATGGAGAGACCAACTTCCCTGGAGACCTTTTCCTTATCGCCTTTCTTCTCTGCAATAGCATCTCCTGCATCAGTAACTGAAAAGTATTGTAAAGCTGAGGTGAGCCTGGCAGGGTCCTGACACTGTAAGGGTCCATACCTGTCAGAGTTTGATGCTGGCTAAGCACCAGGCACCATGAAAAACTATTCACTCATTTTCCTCTGCTATAGCTAAGCAGAGGAGGGGACATTAAAATGAAAACTTCATGAGGATTAGGGGAAAAAAACCACTTTAAGGGCAAAACAGGCTCAAAACTTAACCAGTATAAAGAAAATTTATTATTAACAGAATTAAAAGTAAAAAGGGAAATAAGAAGTAAAATAAACCTTTAGAACACTTATTTTCTTCCCAGCCCTCTCCCTCTTTCCCACCAACAGTGCAAGAAGGCAAAACCTGGGATTTTGGTCAGTCTTTCACTTTCTAAGAATCTTCAGTTCGTTCAGGGAAAGGAGTTCTTTTTCTGTTGTTCCGTTGGGGTCCTTCCCACAGGAGACAGTTCTCTGTGAGTTTCTCTAGTGTGGTTCTAATTTTCACGAAATAGCAGTCCCGCCTGACCTGCTTTAACGTGAGTCCCTCCCACAGGCCAAGCAGTCTTCCTGTAACTACCTAGCATGGGTCATTTTAGTTCAAGTTTAGTCTTTTAAGAATAAGCTGTTCTAATTTGGAAGCAAGGGTTCTCTATCTCTGGAAGCAAGGGTCCTCTCTCTCTGTTCGAGTTTTTCACTAGATTACAGCTTTTCAGCATCCACTTGCTCCAGCATGGGCACTCTTTCTCACGAGCTGTAAGTGGATCTCTGCATCCCCCCATGCACCTCATGAATTACAGGGAAATAGTTTGTTGTATTATAGTCCTCACCATGGCTTGTAGAAAAATCTCAGCTCTGACACCCGGAGCACCTCCTCCCTCTCCTTCTTTTCACTGACCTCGGTGCCGCCATGTTGGTTCTCCTCATGTATCCTCACTTCTTCCTCTTCTTTGACTCAGAAGAAAATTGTTGTCCATAGGTATTGCTGTTCTCAAGTTCTATTAATTGAAAAGTTCTTATAGAGCTTCGCTGCATTGAAAAGGCTGATCTCATTTGTGTTCTGTGTCAGGGAACTTTTTGCCTTGTTTTCGTTGCTGGCCACGTGGTCCCCGCCAGCACCACACAAGTGGCCCCAGCTATGGGAGGGCCCTGGCCACACGGTTCTGGCCTTGGGAGGGCCCTGGCCGTGTGGCCCTGGGTGGCCCCCGCTGGGATGGGCCCTGGTGACCACCTCACCACCCCTCAGGAGAAGAAAGAGCTTCCCATGGTTTTTCCTTTCTTAAATATTAAGAGGCGTTACCAACATCACAGAGGTGTTACCAACTTCTCTAATTGGGCCAGCCAATATGTCCATCATCAGAGCTTTCAGGGATTGGCTCTGCTCCTCAAAACAGTGGAAGTTTCGAGGAGCTTCTCTCTCAGAAGCAGCCTCCGTGGCTTCCTCTGCCCCCCACTAAAGTCCAGATTGTGTTAAACTAACACACCACCTCACTGGTCAATGGGGAGGACTCAAAAGTTCAAATCATCCATTTTGGTATAAACTTGTCAGGGCTGAGCCTGCTGCTTAAAAAAGAGGGCCCCCAGGTCACTGGGAAAACACTGGTTTCAGTGTATTGCTTCTAAAAGCATTGTGTGCTCACAGCCAGGCTTGTCCTCCTGCTGTCTGTGTGTCCTTGTTTATCCTGCAGGTCCAGGGCAAAAGGATGATTGGAGAGGACTGTGGGGCTCCTATTACTGTGGTGTTGGCTGGAACGGGTCCATGGGCTGTGGGCGGCAGCATGAGTTTCATGGACAGGCAGCATGTCTAAGCTCTCTCTCTGGTTCCAGGACAATGCATCTCTTTGTGGTGTGTCTGCTCAGCATCTGGGGGCTGGCTGCCCCTGAGCACTACACCGTGGAAGACATCTGCACGGCAAAGCCACGCGACATCCCAGTGAACCCCATCTGCATCTATCGCAACCCCGAAAAGAAGCCCCAGGAGGGTGAAGGACAAGACCCAGCAAAGGACAAGCTCCCGGAGTCCACCAACCCCCGGGTCTGGGAGCTGTCAAAAGCCAACTCTCGGTTTGCTGTCATCTTCTACAAGTACCTGGCTGACTCCAAGGACAATGGGGAAAACATCTTCATGTCACCCCTCAGCATTTCCACAGCCTTCGCCATGACCAAGCTCGGAGCCTGTGGCAGCACCCTCCAGCAGCTCATGGAGGTTGGTGGAGATTCCTCAGCCTTTTCCTGTAGCAGATCTGAAAGACAGGAAAGGTGATCATGGCTGATGGCTGCTCTCAGGGTCAGGACAGCTCCTTGCCTTGGGAAGGAAATCCCAAGTTGGAAGGACCTTAAAACTCATCTCGTTCTACTCCCTGCCATGGGCAGGGACGCTTTCCACTATCCCAGGTGGCTCCAAACCTCGTCTCTGGATTTGCTTAGATCCCAGCTCTCTCCCCTTACTCCCTGTTTGGATCCCGCATTCCTTGGTTTGAGAGGTTAGTTTTCATCTGGAGGAAAGGAAGCCCACTTGGAGGGTGAGGGAAGGGAATGGGAACAGTTTGCTTCTTGCAGATTGAGCTAAGCTTTTCCTTATGTAAAAAGCAGGAAAAGCCATGATATCAAGTCCTATTGGGAGAGACTTTTTCACGTTCCTTCTCTCTCTTCCTTGGGACAAAAATCAGACACATGGGAGACCCTGCAGCCCACCTGACTTCCAGGGCAGAGGAGGCTGTATACAGGGAGCCTCCCCTTCCGCCTGTGGCCCCTATACTCACTCAGGGGATAGTTCTGATCCCAGACAAAGAGGTAATTCTGAATTCTGGCTCTTCCATGGGACTAATTTAACTCCCTGGCTGTCCCAGCACCCTTCTCAAGGTCAGACCCACTTACCTGACAACTCCCCTGCTGTGTGGGGTTTGATGCTGCCTGTACCTTTTTCTCCAATGGGAGACCTCAGTCCAGAGGAGCCTTTTTCCCTGCAATGAGGAGGTGTGAATCAAACTGCTCTGCTTGTCCCCTCTGTTGCTTTCCTTACAGATCCTTTCTCTGGAAAAAATAATGTTGGGGGGTCTCCTGCCGTTATCCACACAGCCTAAGTGGAGCAGCTATAACCACATCTCCAAAATCTTCACTTGTGTGTTCGCTTCTGGGCAGGCCTTCCCACTGGAAGGGGACCCTTCTCCCACTGAGCCACCCACACCTGCACTCCTAATCCCCCTTTTTCCCATGAAAGGGCTGCTAACACCACCTTTGCCTCACAAGAAACAGTGCTGAAGATCTTGGAGGTTCATAAAGAACAATATGTTATGGGATTTTCTGTGCCTTAAAGCCCTGAGGTTGGATGGCAGTAGACAAATCATATTTGTCCTTCCAGCTGACAGCTGGGAACAGATAAAAAATTCCCTGTGCTGCAAAAATCTACCCTCAAAATGATTGCTAAGATGTACCAGAAGTACTCAACAGGCCATGAGAATTCCTCCTGGGAAGGAGCAGCCTTTAGCATTGTCACAAGAAGGTTTAGCACATATGAGTCCTCCCATGACCTGGTATAACCCAAGAGCTGCTTCTAGGCCCTGTTGGTGCAATGCTCATCTCTGGGGTGTGGTAGGGAGTTATGAACACTGTGTTAATTTTAACAGCACTTAAAGGGGAAGCTGGCGCCAGTCAAAGGCAGAGTATAGAGAGCAAGAAAACTGGTGTTGGAAAGAGGAGCAGCACCTCCATGTCTGTGCAGACTTTAATCCTCCATTTAGACTCTCCAAAGGAGGTCTTGGGCTGGTGATGTGTTGATTTTCCATAGATTAGGGTTCCCAATTACACATGGAAGGTGAAGCTCTGAGGGCCTGCAGATTTCTTGCTGTTGAGGCAAAGGCTGCACCACCACTTGCTCTGGGGCCCAGGAGCACAAGAGCCTCCTCATGGATTCCTTGTTGCTGTTTGGCTTGTCCAGGTTTTTCGATTTGACACCATTTCAGAGAAGACATCAGATCAGATCCACTTCTTCTTTGCCAAGCTGAACTGCCGCCTTTACAAGAAAGCCAACAAATCCTCAGAGCTGGTATCGGCCAACCGCCTCTTCGGGGAGAAATCTTTGGTGTTTAATGAGACTTACCAGAACATCAGTGAAATCGTTTATGGAGCAAAACTCTGGCCCTTGAACTTCAAAGTGAGTTTGAACTACTCAAATTTTGCTGTTTTGTTTGGTTCCACCCCCCACCTCCAGTCCTCCTGCTTTAGCTGTATCCCTGTTTTTTGCCCAGAGGAAGTCCTCTGCTGTGGGTGTGTGGAACATGGGTGAAGGCAGTAGGAAATCTGGGATGCAGCTCCTCTCGCTTCATCTCACCTTAACCACAGCCACATCCCCGCTTGTCATACCTAAACTTCATTGTTCTCCCCCAGCACATACCCTGTGAACCTGTCTCCTGCAGGAGGGGTACAGAGGTGTTTAAAACCCTTGGTTTAACCTTTTTTTGGTCTCTTCTTCTAGGAGAAGCCAGAACTTTCCAGGCAGATTATTAATGAGTGGGTGGCTAATAAGACAGAGAAGCGCATTACAGAAGTGATCCCAGAAAGTGGTATTGACGATCTCACTGTCTTGGTCCTAGTCAACACCATTTATTTTAAGGTATAGCTAAAAAACTGGAAGAGCAGCACACTTCCCTGGAGGAGACATGGTGCTCATGTTTGTTTTCCCCCCTCTCCTTTTTAGGGGCACTGGAAATCGCAGTTCCCAGCTCCAAACACAAAACTGGATACATTTCATAAAGCCAGTGGTGAGACCTGCAAAGTCCCAACTATGTACCAGGAGTCCAAATTCCACTATACATTCATCCCCCAGGACAAAGTCCAGGTGCTGGAGCTGCCTTACAAAGGGGATGATATCACAATGGTGCTGGTCCTGCCCAGTGCTGGGACACCATTGGAGGAGGTGGAGCGAGACCTGACGTCGGAGAAGCTGCAGGGCTGGATAGACTCCATGAAGGAGGTGTCTCTCTTCGTCTACCTCCCTCGCTTCCGCGTTGAGGACAGCTTCAGTGTCAAGGAAAAGCTAAGGAAAATGGGGCTGGAAGATCTCTTCAGTCCGGAAAATGCTAGACTCCCAGGTGAGATGTGGAGATAGGGCAGTGCAGAGTAGAGGTGAGGGGCAGCCATTCCTCCCTAGATGGCAGGGCAGTAGGTGCAGCAGCACATGAGGAACAAGAACATGAAAGCATTTATATGTTGCTGCAGTCAGTGATGGACTCTGGTAAAGTCCCACCATGGACACTCAGCCCTGCTCTGCACTGAGGATATGGCAGTTTAGCAGTCAGTTGCACGTGGAGGTTTTTGTTTTAGGGCAGCCATGCCGTCTCGTCTGCCTGATTCCAGGCCATGAAGGATGGGAATGTGTTCTTTCTTGAGCTGCCTCTAAACTCAGAGTTTTACCTTTGTATATTTTTGTATTTCAGGTATCATCGCAGAGGGCCGCACAGATCTGTACGTTTCTGAGGCTTTCCACAAAGCCTTCCTTGAGGTGAGCCTTGTTTTGTGCCGGTGTGTCTTCCTCTTGCTTTTTAAAAACATGAAATGTTAAAGGAAAAAAAATAGCTCTGAACCTACACTGTTCACTTCCTCACCCATCTGGGGCTTTGGAGGGAGGTTGGCCCCTGCTTTTTGTGGAAGAGGAGGGTGAGCCCTCTCCATGCTGCATAATGCCTGTATTTTAATCCCATCTTCTCTCTTGGTTGGCAGGTGAATGAAGAAGGCAGTGAGGCATCAGCTGCTACAGCTGTTACCATCTCTGGCCGTTCTTTTCCTATGAACAGAAAAATCTTCAACGCCAACAGGCCCTTCCTGCTTTTCATCCGGGAAGCTGCCCTCAACACCATCATCTTCATGGGCAGGATAGCTGATCCTTGCTCCTAAAGGGGCTGGTAGGGCCTTGCTTCTCCCCTCCTCTGCCTCAGGAAAATGGGAGGTGGGGTATTGCCACAAAGCATGGGCTGCTCCTGGGGTGGTTGGTCTTGCTATTTGGTGCCAGCTGCAGGGAGGGACTGTGTCCAGTTGGGCTGTCCCTGCTCCTCCCTGCCATGTTGGGTGAGGGGGCTCATAGGTCACCTCACCTCACCTGTCCTCCATGGCAAGGAAAGCTGAATTTCATCTGGCACCAGTATTTTCATGGCACCTAAGTCCAGCACTGCTGTCCTTCCTGTGCCCAACCTTCCTCCCTTTCAGGCCTCAAGCTGTAACTCTGATCGCTTGGTTCATTAAAACCTATAGATCTGTATGTAACAGACTGCTCTCTGAATGCACGGTTTACAGTAAGCCACTTCCTAGACTTACTTAAATTCTTCTTTTCCAACAAAAGGGGCCCCACATCGGAGAGGTCAGTGGAACAGCAGCAGCCATAAGGCTTGCGCTGGCTGGGCCACGAACACCCTTCTGCAGCTCCATGTGGGTGGAGGAGCTGCCAAACAGCTGTGCCCTGCTTGCCAGCAGCTCTGGTATATCCTGTGTGCCCAGGTACTAAGAGTCACTAGTGACAGTCTTGCATAGCGAAGGCTTTGAAACTCTTTTTTAATATTAAGACTTCAACTAACAGTTACTATTGCAGTGGTGCCCATGAACCATGACAGTGCCCAGGTGAGGTAACCAGTACCTGTAGCTTTGTTAAAAATACATTTCACCTGCAAGTTTACTTCTGGAGCTGAGATGTCCTGCTGCCAGGCCACATGTGATCAGACCTCTAGTCTTCTCAGGGTGGCTGTACTGCTGTAGGACCTTTGGCAGGGCTGTCCTGAAGATGCAGAAGATTTCGAAGACTTCTCCATTTTAGACAGTTGTTTCAAACCAATCAGGCAGTGAAAACACAGTTCCTGTCCTCTGTAGGTGATGGAAGTGGTGCGTGCAGACAGTGGGTTGCACTCCCCAGTGGGCCATTTACTCTGGATTTTGTAGGACCAGCAAAATATCTATCTTTGTAAAGACTTACCTTGGCAGGAATTGCCAGAGCAGCCAAGCAGTGAGAGAGTTAACTTGGATAGGTCAGATCTTAGGTCACTGGGTCTCTAGTTTTGGAAGCTATCAGGGGTTTGACTCTCTCCTTTTCCTAATAGGAAAGTTAGAGCTTGTGTGGAAGTGGTATATGATTGGGACATGGAGAGCCACCTATTCCATTGTCCCACGGGCTATGGCAAACCTTAGAGCTTTAGGGGCTGACATGCTCCCCTGGAACAGTACCTTGGAAAGAAGCTGTGAATGTAACACAGGGCTGGGACCCTGGGAGAAAAGGAGAAGCATTTTGAAAATAACGAAGAGTTCAGAAAGCAGCTTTTCCTCTCCCTGCCCTCCTCTGGCATTTACCACTGTGGCTTTTCTTGCTGGATCCCATCTTCTACTGTGAACATCACTGAGGGACACACAACCCCCTGTAATCTCTGCCTTTTTCAGTTGTGCTCCAGGCTGTGGAGGTGCACGCTAGTGAGAGAAGAGGGCTGAGGCAGTACCTGGGTCTCCCTAGCATGGCACTGAAACAAAATGCTTCCCCTGCCATAGGCAGCAAGGAAAACATCAAAAACTTGGCCTGCAGCAAGAGCACAAGGCTTGTTCCTCCTGGAACAACTGAAAAGGGCTGAGCCTGCTGAAGAGGTGAGACAAAGCTCATCCAAAAATGACAGAAGCCATCTGAGTTGCCAGGAACAACAGCCTGGCACTGTGCAACCTCTCCCAAGCTGCTCAGCTTAGGACAGTGTGGAGCTGCCCACAGCCGGGACCAGGACCTCCCCTCATGGCATGGAAAATCCATGGGTCAGGACCAGTCAGCTATAAGACACAGACAAGGATTTGAGTATTAAACCATTTAATTCTCAAACCACTCACATGCATAATGTTCTTTTACACAGTGTTAAAAGAAAGAAGAAAATGCAATTTTTTTTTAAATACAAACAGAACTTCAAGTATACATTTATAGAATTTTCCAAGATTCCTACCCAAGTTGCTAAGTATTCATTCACATTGTTCTTAAAGCTGTCTGATGAGAGCGCTTTTTGCTAAATTGCTTTCAATGCAATTGTACAGTCCCCTCTACCTTGGTTTTATTTCCCCTTTTCCCAACTCTGGTTCCCCTGCCACCCCTGCCCACCCCCCTCCAGCAGTGCTGGCTGTCCCTGGACCCAATGGCCATGGAACTTCTGTCGGCCAGTGCCTGCTGGAAGGGGAATAGGGAAGCAGTCATGGAGGACCAGTTTGGGAACAGCTTGGAAAATCACTGAAGAACAGTCTGATATCCACAAGTTACAGCAGGCTCACTCTTCAGCCTACTCCAGACTAGTCTGAACACAGACTTTTTTTCTTGAAATAAGGACTGCAACCAAAAATAAAATAAAATAATAAAAAAAGAATAATTAATACAGCAGGAAATTTCTTAACTGTGAAAAGTAAGTCTTGAGTGTTAGGACACTTGTCCTAAAAAGGTTTGATTTATAGGTCACTAGTTGAAGGTGACAGCACAATTTCTGTTACAAATGGTTACTCTGCAAACCAGCTCAGAACAGAATCAATGTAGGACACACAAACTTGGATTAAAAAAGAAAAAAAAATACTGAACTGACAAGGGTTCCATATCCATGTTATGGAAAAACCCCACAACCCCAGTAACAGCCTTCTCCTGGCTTTGCTGTTCAGCTTAGCTCAGCCCTGGGCTGCCAGCTGGGTTGTAACTGGGTGCAACTTCTGACCTGCTAAAAAACGGGGTTTAAATCTTCTTGACAGGCAAGGGTGGGTTTCTCTTGACAGATTACAAAGTCCCCTGACAGCCACCAGCCCCATCAGTGCTTGGGCAC
>NW_008238434.1:148631-155820 GCF_000691975.1 Corvus brachyrhynchos
TTTTTTTTTTTTTTTTTTTTTTTTTTTTTTTTTTTTTTTTTTTTTTTTTTTAAGAGGAACCTATTTAAAGTGCTGTTCTAGTTTGGAAAGGGACTCTGTTTAGAAAAAAAATGGCACCTTTTCACATGAGAGATTTGCTCTCTGTATGTGTGTGTGTGTGTGTGTATATATATATATATATATAAAAATTTGCAAAGTCAGATCTGCTGACTAATGAACAGCATATAAAAGTGTTTGTATTTTATCTTATTGCTTTTTTTTTTTACTGCTGCCTGCTGCCTTGGAGGCAGGAGGGAGATGGATTCTCCTTCACCTTTCCCACCATTAATTGATTTCCCAGTGCAGGAATGTGGTCTTACAGCTCTGGCTCAGGGAACAGTTCACTGTCACACAGCACATGGGAGGTGACAAAGCCCCCTGAACTGTCACAGCCCCATGGCTAACCTGCAAAGGGTCACAGTGAGGAACTGAAGGCCAAGAAGGACTCTGGACCCCACGGGGCTCCTGTTGCTCCTGCCAGATGCCATTTTCATAGAGTCACTTTACAGAGCAGACCTGCATTTCTGAAACACAGAGGTAAGGAAAACAAATCTCTTTAAAGTGAAAGCTTTGCTGCTAGAGTGTGTAGTGTGGTAACCTCAGCACTCCAAGAGAGAGAGGTAGTTACTGTCCTGTGATTATGCTGCTGCTTAATGCAACTCCATTTCTGGAGTGATTGATCAAAAAAAAAAAAAAAAAAAAAGGAAAAAAAATCCCATGCTCTTTTTTAAGTTATCCCAGTTAAATCTTTCTGGTAAAGACATACTTGACTATTTCCTCTAAGAGGCATTTATATTTTAGAAATTGATTGTCAGTTAAGCTTGTTACAAGATGAAATTTGATTAGCAAATTGCTATACAAAGCCACTTCCCTTCTTAACTCTTAAAATTTTCTCCCACTACGCAACTATCTGTGCCCTGTTTGGGGGTCACATCCCATCTGCTCCTGCAGTAGGACAGCATTTCCTGCTCTGAGCAGTTTTAATGGAGAAAAACAAAGTTTTAGAAAGAGCTACTGAAATCATATTCACAGTGTTGTGCAGGAAAACTGGGGTGACAGCAGGGAAACAAGGGGTGCTTTGGGGACAATGGGGCCACAGCTCGTGGGAGCTCCAGCTAGTGTTTAACACATTAGAGGCCTGGGAAAACTGCATTCATTCCCTTCCCTTTTCAGACTAAAGCAGTGCTTTGAATACCTTGCTTCCATTTCCATGAATTAACATCTGATCCAGTCTTCTCATCCTTTGCTAATTCTCCCTGCAAGTGTGGGGCACAAGGTAAGGAATACGTTACTGCAAGAACATAGAGGTGCATGTTTTTCTCCTCCTAATTCAGTTTCTAAAAGACCTTATTTGGAAAAGTCTCCTTTGGTACTCAGGATTGCTCTTGCCTGTCCTAAATGTCAGCCATGTTACCCACCAACACAAAAGAGCCATGCCTTATTTGAATGACAACCCTCCTCTCTTCCTTCCCAATATTCCTCACTGGCACTTGCCCTGTGACAACACAGCCCTGGAAGCTGTCTGGTGTCAGCTTTCTGCCCAGACCAGCGCCTTAGGGGAGCTCAAGGGATTAGTCTTAAGCAAAGAGTATGACAAAATTCTACTCTCAATCCCACCTGGGGTGCCTCCCCCAAAAGCACAACCCTGGCTTAGGAAACCTTCTAACACATGAGAAAAGTGCCTGCATGCCACCTACACCCTCCTTCCCTGCATCTCCAGTAGAGATCCAGGCTGCCCTATAAACAGCCTCTGCAAACAAACATCGACTGAAAGAACCCCCTGGGCTGGGGACAACCACACTGGGGGTGGGGCTTCCGAAATCCAATCTGTCAGCAGGAGAACTGTATAGTCCACTTCTTGTTAGTGTCACCCACAGCTGCCACCCTCCTCCCACCGGCCTCTTGCAGCCAAGAGTCGTGTTCAGTTACCAATGGACAGGCAAGAAAGGATTCAAGAAAAGCTTCACAGTAATCCAGACAGTTTCTTTAGACATGTAAACTCTCAGAAAATACTCTCGGAGGCACAAACCCCTGTATCAAACCAATGCCCAAGACATGTAGATGTATGAGTGGAGCCCAGGGAAACCTCAAGAAACAGCTTTTAAAACTTGACCAAATGGGGAGCCAATTAATTGGCATAATCAAGTTAAAATTTGTTTCTCTCAGACTAGTTTTGTGACTCCTCCCCCTGCCCTAGACTTAGTAATTTCTATTGGAATTCTAGTAGAAGGCATCCCTGCCCATGGCAGGGGGGTTGGAATAAGATGAGCTTTAAGGTCCCATTCAACCCGACCCATTCCATGATTCTGTGATTTGAGTACCTAATTTCAACTGTATTTTATCCTTTTATACTGCCACTTTCTGTATTTTATGACCAGAAGTAAATTAATCAATTCAACTTCATTTTTCATTTCTCATTAGTTTCACAGTTTCATAGCCAATGGTATTGGGTCTGACTGCAAAGGTGATGGGAAGGTTTAAATAAATAAGCCTCATTGCAGTATAAAAATAATGCAGCCATTTCACCACAGATCTGAGGTGTTAAGAACATTAATAAAAACTAAGCTGAAAGTCTGCAAAAAAATTAATGCACTGATTTTTTTAAGTACTGCCTTAGGTAACTGCAGTAAAATAATCAGAATATGTCAGAATAAACAAGGAATCTACACAGCAGTATTTAAAAATACCTGACTATGTTTCAAAAGCTTAACTGATATGAACTAGGAAGCCCAGTAAAGCTGCCCATTTTACATGATAAAACTAAAAAAAAGTAACAAAAATACAGCTTGGTGCAGTCTAATGGAAACAGGAACTTGGAGGCTGCACTCTGCCAGGATGGAGATTTCCCAGCCTTTCTTGACAACCTGATCCAATGCTGTTTGACTGTACTCATGGTGAGATAATGTCTTATCATACCTAACCTGATTTTCCCTTGTATAAGCTGCTGCCTACTGCTGCCCCTCCTTCCACTGCGTGCCTCCAGGAAGGGTCTGGCTCCATCTTCTCTGCACCCTCCCCTGAGCTGTGGAGTTTAAATAGGATAAATGATATAGGTAAAGGAGAAAACACTGAAACAAAAACAAACTTCAGTTCACAACACTTGCTAGAAAACTGAGAAAATGGCACTTTGAAGGCTGGTACTGCCCTTTCCACCCTTCACTTCCCCCCCGCTTTAGTTCCTTCCAATGGAGTTTCTGAAATACTCACAGCAAATCTGTCCCCACAGGGGACTGACCCCTTTTCCTTCTTTACTATTCACAGCTGCAGCAGGAAAAATACTGGTGCTGCTCAGCTCTCATGTGCCAGGATAGGCATCTTTGGACACCTGTTTCGCAAGGCAGCAGTGTTTCCTGCATGCTCCTGCCCCCATGCAGGTTCCAAACCCAGCATTTCCCTGCCCACAGCATCTACGGCATGCCAGATACACACACTTCTTCCCAGTGATGCTTTGCTGCTGTTCCACCTTTCTACCCATCCCCCTGTGCGGTTCCAGTGCCGCCAGCCCCAGCCATGGCTGAAAACAGATAAGCTCTCTTCTTATTTCAGCTGTCTTCCTCCTCCCTAGAAGAAGCAGAGCTGCTGCCTAGCCTGCGGGACATGTTAGATGTGAATTTGTTCTTAGCACTTGCTAATTCCTTGGAAAGGTAATTATTCCCTGGCACAGAAAATCAGCAAGATCTTTTAACCCATTATTTCTTCCCACTGGTGACAGCAGAACATGAAGCTTCACAGAAGTTACTAACAAACCCCCAGCCACTTCTAGACATCAGTAAATAGCAACAGCTCATTTCCTAAATACATCAGTGGCTGGTTTTGTGGCTTCCTCCCCAGCTCCCAGCTGTGCCAGATCAGTCTGATTTGCTGTCTTCTCCCTTTTTATTTCTAGCTTTGCCAGAGTGTCCTTGTTTTATGACAAAACTATAAAGGACCATGAAGAACACCTTCAAAAGGCCCCACCATCCAACTTGACACAGCAAGTTTCAAATCCTTTCAAGGCTACAACTCCCCAGCAGCACAAGCTCTAAAGTCTTACTTGTATCCATGTTTTTGTCACCAAAGACCTTTCAGATTTCCCACCTAAAAGAAGTTCCTCCTATTTCCAAGAGACATCATTTCACAAGCTGTAATACTTTGGTTTACAACTGGATTAAAATTAAATAAGAATAATGCTAAATGAGTTTATATTGAAACACTTTATATTTGTTTCTATATATGTATATACAGGTATGTGTGTGTGCACTCCCTAATGACAGCTAGAGGAAGCAAAAGTCATTCTCCAAAGGCTTCTACTCTTCCAACTAGCATGGTCAACTTTTCCATTGCAACAATTCCCTGTGCATAAAAGCTAATGAAGCACTGGAAGGTGCTGCTGGTGACCAGCTGGACCACACAGACATTCAGGAACAGAAAGACAATAAATTATAAGAAATAGTAGTAACTTGTTCACAGTTGGGATGAGGATAATGTTATGGGAAACCTGAATTGTCTACAGTTCCAGGAGTAAAAAGCCAAAGGTCACTGAAAGTTACAGATACACTGCAGTTAATCCTAAAAGCAAAGATCAGATCTGACACAAAGAAATGGCAGAAACCATGTGGAATTTCTCCCAGCAGCCTAAACTCTGGTACCATCAGATTCAGCAGAAAGCTTTCCAATACCTCCATCAAAATCAGAATTCATCCCGGGGATGCTCTGAGCACTGCCTCCATCTCACAATGGACATTCTCCCAAGTAGGAAGATTGCTTGAAGCCAACTCAATCCTACATCCAAAAGAAAATGCTCCCAGCTCAAACATCACATTCAATCTCTCCTAATTCCCAGCCTCTGTGTTTTCCTGTGTTTGCCAAGCCAAAGGCTTTCAGCAGATGGAAATATTTTAGATGGTAGGACTCTTCAGGTAATTTTATAACCCACTTGAGTGGGTTCCAGGTTAGGAATAACCTAAATTTCCAGTAAGACTAACTGCAGCAAAACTTTGGTCTACTGCATTTTACTGGTTATAAAACAAAACAAAAAAACCCCACAGCAAGTCTACTCCAAACCTACTCTATTCCAAAATGTTCTGGTAAACTGTTGTTTCAAGAAGCAGCCAGTACTGTTTGCATAGTTCTAACTTCTATTTGGTTATATATATACACACATACATACATATATATATATATATGTACATACACATATACATATGTATTTAATATTAAAATATCCTTTAAATGACAGTGATTAAAATAAGAATTCTGAGCTCCTCTTTAGGCTCTTTAACTGCAGGTATTAAAACTCTGTGCATGGCTCTCACCTTGTGACAGGAATGATGTTCACCACAATTATTTTGCTATGGCAGTGGTTCCCAGACTTTTCAACTGCAGTTCCAGCCACAGGCTCAGCTCCCAGGGAAAACTCAAAGGCCAGACCTTGGAAAAAAGTCTCCTTGAATTACAGCTTCTTGACTTACAGAATAGTATGGGTTGGAAGGGACCTTTAGAGGTCATCAAGTCCACCTGTCCTGCCGTGAGCAGGGACTTTTCCCATCCCCAAAATATTTCCAGCAGAGCCAGAACAGCATTTGATGTCACTAATCTGCAGAAACATTTGGATGCTGGCACAGCTAAATTGGCAGGCATGTCATGGATCAAAGAGGAGAGTTTGGTAAAGTTTAAATAATTTTAAGTGCTATTTTTTGTTGGTTTTCAAGATGCCTGATCCCACTTATCTTCCAAGCCACCTTCCACCTAAATCAATGGCACCTTTGCAGCTGTCTTCCTATTTATATGTTGGATTCTGCAGGAGAGATTAAGTCAGCAGCAAATAAAAGCTACAACTCTGCTCTTGCAAAGGCCTTGTTAGGGCTGAATCACCCAAAAGTGTCAAGGACTCTGCTCCAAAACCAGAGAGCTTGGAATCACTTCCTGAAATGGGCACCTCACAGTTAAGTGACATTCTTGCTGCAGAGTTGTGGGATGGAAACACAGCCATGGAACTGTCAGAAAATGACAGCAGGACAAGCAGGGAGAGCTGTCCTGTCCATTTATTTCAACCTTGAATTCAGAGAGGGCTGAAATCCTGGCTACATGCCCTCTGCACTGAGCCAGCCCCACGATGCTTTTCAGGAGGGCTACAGCTTGTTCCCAATGTTATTCCAGCTCTGGATAGTTGTCAGAAGGGAACAGGGTCAGTCACTGCTGACCTCTCTGGGTTTAAAAGAGCAGCAGAGACAGAACATGCTTTCTGTTCTTTCTGCCTTTCAGGCACCCAAATTAAAGTTAAATTATACAGATCACAGCTTGAAAATATTGTAGAGAAGATGTAGGAAAGTCCAAGGACTGAACCGGATGGTGGACAATGCTGAGAGGACAAGGAGGGACTGCCCATCTCCACCGGCTGCTCTGGCTCTCACCGGGCTATCCCTGGATCTTACTAAGTTAGCTCTAAGCATGTTCTCAGCCTCCTGTAACAAATTCACATTCCATAAAGCCTCTCATTTATCCCCCTCTAGCTGCTGGAAATACAAAGCACAATTTGTTTTCACATCCTCCCATCGCATTTTGGCCTTCTCCCTTTACTAGCTTCACATTAGTCATCCTCCTGAGACGAAGAGGTTTAGCTTTTCTCCAAAGCAGCAACACAGTATTAACACAATTCTTGTTATTTTCACAGCTATTCACGGGGAACCTGGCAGCAACAGGCAACAGCCGTGGCAACTGTCACATCACTTGGCTGAGACTTGGCACCAGGGCTTGCTGCAGGCTTAAGGAGATAACTACAACTCTTCACATTTGGGAGGTGAGTTCTTTGAGAGCAAAGAACTAAGAAATGTGTCCACCTCCAAGAAAGCAAACTGTAAAACCAGAGTGTGTTCTCCCTGTTGCCTGAGGCAAGAAAACAAATGGGTTAGTAAGCCCTAACTCTAAAGCAGACAAAAATGTTACGTACAGAGGTATTAAAACACAAGAGTTCTCTTCACATCCTCCTTAAATCACAGTTGAAATCACAGTTTTGGCAGAAAAAGATGCAGCTAGACGTGGGAATGCAAAGCTGTGCCTCAACCCATCACAGAAGCATTTGCACTTGGAAAGTTGGCATCTGATTCTCCACAGCTTTGGTGCAACTGTCAAGAGCCACACCAACACAGAGGCAACAGAACACAGTATCATT
>NW_008238434.1:155856-165469 GCF_000691975.1 Corvus brachyrhynchos
CTAAGTAACTACACCACTGCCAGAAAATTCACATGAGGTTTCTCCATACCGTACATGACCTCCGACTCCTTTTTTCTTGAACCTTGGTCTCATCTGCACTCAGGAAGTCAACCACTGAAAGAAATGTTTAATAACAATTCCTTCAGAACTGGTTCCACTGTCTAGTGCGGATGGGCCTGAACTGGTTTCAGCACTGTTCAAGAAATATTAGACATCATGATTCCCACACATACATACACATACATTAAATGTACAGAAACAATATCAAAATGATTCCCACTACCATACCTTATACTGACTCTAGCTACAAGCTATAAACTTCACCTCAGCAAGGCCTGGGCAAGAATATTGGCTCTTTTGCATGCAATCAGAAATGATAATTTATACAGTGGCAACCTCTGCACAAAAAAACCCCCAAAAACGAAAACAAAAGCAAACATAAAGGAGGAAAAAAATAAAAACCTTTCACAAGCTTTGTTTTCAGCCTAGTAAAGTATGAAGGACCAATTTTATGGTTTTCACTAGGCCACTTGAAGTAGTGAATCAGCAAACAGGATGCACTGTTGGCATCCTGTACTGTTTGGATGCTCCTTCGTTCACAGTATTGATACAGTAAAACAAAAACCTGCTCAAGAAACTCACAGCTATGCCATGGGAACAAAGGCATTCACCATTTTATGTCAGCCCTTCTTCACTACGGTTGCCACCTGTCTCAGAAAAATGTTGCTTGTGTAGCAGTTACTGCACCTTCCCCCTTTTCTTCACAGCAAGCTTAGCAGGGAAACTTTCCCACTGTATTTTTATATAATATATGTATATAAATAATTTTACGTTTTTATAGTTTGGTAGTATTCTTTTAAAATTTCTATTTTAAAACACTTAAAAATCTTTTAAGCAACTAAAGTAACTTTTGATGCTCTCTAGTGTGAACAGGATAAGATTTCAAAGTTTTTAACTATTTTTTTCATTTTTGGTAACTTCAAAAGCTATGACTAAAGCAGCACATCTCCACTCCTCCCCACACCTTGACTGGAACAAAACCTACCTTGGCCCCCCTCTCACCTCATCCTCTGCCACTGCTCTCTGGCAACCTCACTGTTTTGGTACCATGCTGTTTGAACTTTGTCAGGAAACCTGACGGAGCTGGTTGTTTGGGTGCCAAATCACTCCTTGTGTGATGGATGCCCTTGACAGGAGAGGAGGAAGACGGGACAGAAGGAAAATGGAGGTGAAATATCAGTTTTCCTGTTTGAAATGGTCAGTGAAATGGTACTTTGCAGGTGCCCAGCTCAGAACACCTGCAAAGGTTCCTCTTGTAGGAGCACATCCCTATTACACATGATACTGGCACCGAGCCCTTCCCCACACACAAAAACACATCACAGCCACACCTCTTTTTGAGAGAGAGATGGGAGGAACAGTGAGACCCCTCACACATAAAAAAGTCTACAAAGCAAGGCAAGAATATATTGCCCTTCTCCAAATTATTCCCTCCAAAGGGGCAGGAAAATGATCCCGAGTACCAACTGGCAGATAGAGAAAGCAAGGGCTGGAGACATTTTCATGTGCCCAAAACTGCGGTCAGACTGCAGGTCAAGCTTTATTGTCACTTGGTCAGTCTCCTGCCTGCTAAGCCCCCGCTCATCCAGCTTTCTTGCTGAAGCAAGATGAAGTGTATTTCTTTCCCAATGTCTCCTTGTTCCTCCCATCACCTTAAGGTTCAGAACTTCACCCTTCCTTATCATATACACATTATACATCCTCAAGAGAACTCCTTCACCAAACCTGATATGCACAACCTGTCATTCATTCCACCTCTCCATCATGGACAACTTGGCGTCAGAACTAGAGAAAACTCTTAAAATATTGCATATTTTTTAAAGAAAAGATGTCAGGATATTTGCACTTATCTACCTGTCCCATGCTTTTCTGGTTATGAACCACGTAAGCCCGTGCAAACACCTACAATACACACGCAGGCATGTCTCTCCAGGTTTGCTAAACTTGCTCTAAACATCAGAGCTACTCAGAATACAAAAATGTTAAGTCCATGCAAGGGGACAGAGTTGTGATTGCTCTAGGAACACTTATCTTTTAAGTCTCCTGAACTGTTATAAGGAAATAGAATAGGGTTCTCTTTTTGCATTTTGTTGATAAAAAAGTTATCAAACTAGTTTGTAGAAACAGGTTTAAAAGCAACCACCTGCGATTGCTCGGCTGTGACAACAGCATTGCAGTATTTCCATATCCTGTATTGCTGTTCTAAAAGATCAAGTCGAGGGGGGAGCAGGGGTGAAGGAGGACTTTGGTAGCCAGCCTCTAACTCTGCAATTCAGCCACTCCAGAAAATCTCTTCCTAACCCTCAGTAACACCTGAAGCACAGCAGTGCTCCAGCCAGGACGTCAGAATGCTCTGAGCTCTCCAGAGCAGAGCACCAGCAGAGGACAACCTCCTCTGGAAGACCCCTCCAGCCCTTCTCCCAATGCATCAGAGTCTCAAGCAAACCTCACAGCTGCTAAATTCCACTCTCAGTAGCTGAAGTGCTTCCTTCACATTTTGCTGACCTCTGGAATACCACTTTGTAGCTGTGCCCACTTTAACAAGGGGCACCAGGGCTGCATGCCTGGAACAGGCAAGCCCAAAGCCCTAAAATAACAGTTTAAATAAAAATGTAAAGAGACACACCAAAAATAAGACAGGGATAAATACGCTCGGGCAAGGCAGGTTCCACCAGGACAGTCTATTTGTTTTCTTTACTGTAGCAACTACTTGGGGAAGGGAGAAAGGCAACAGCCCCCTGCCCCTGCTCTCCCCTTGAGTGGGAGCAGTGGATATGGCTCTGTGGCTGAACCCGGCACTGCCGGCGGGACGCCCTGCTGGGCCACAGCGCTGTCCAGAAATACAAATGACTGCTTGTCCCAGATCACTACAGAACAGTAAAAAAATTTAAAATCCTGTCGATCCCTGAATAAGAAGCTGATAGACACAGTTGTTCTGTTTTTCTCCAAGAGGAGGAGGAATAAGGGAGAAAAACATTTAACACTCTATGGGTGTGTGTGTGGGTGTGTGAGAGGAAGAGAGAGATAGAGAGAGAAAGATTTTTCTATTTTGGCAACATCTTGGGAGCTTCTTTCTGTTCAGTGGTGGCATTGCACTAATTACAGTACCAGCCTGCCAGGTTGGTGCTGACTCTTTAGAGCCAAGAATGGGAAGATGGTCCTTTCTCCCGGGACTCCACAGCCACATTTCAATCTGGCCCAGTTGTGGACACAGATCCCTGTGCCGTCTCCCCCACTGCCACAGCCTCCTCCTGTGGAGGAGATTCCTCCTCTGCCTGCCCCCGGGATGTGACAGTCGTCTCAGGGGAGATGCTGTGGGGCCCCTCCAGGGGCAAACAGCCAGGGTGGTTCTTGCGAAAGTGCTGGTTGAGGATGGCCTGGAAAGGGAAGCTTTTCCCGCACACATGGCAGTGGAAGGGCTTGTTGCCCGTGTGCTTGCGGATGTGATATTCCAGCTGATCCTTGCGGGTGTACTTCTTCCCACACATGCGGCAGACAAAAGGTGTGATGCCCATGTGGAGCCGCATGTGCCGGTCCAGGCTACCCTTCTGGTTGAAGGATTTGGCGCAGTAAATACATGTGAGCCGTGGGTTGTAGCGGAACCAGCGCTCTGAAACCTCCTGCTCCCGCAGATATTCCACATAACCGCTCACTCCAAGCATGGCTGATTCCTCCCCCTGCCAAAGAAATAGCATAGATTTAAAAACCAAGCAACCTAAAACAAGTTGCAGAGAAGATCAGGCCCAGGTTCAGACAGTAAAACGTGCCAAACCTCGAAATCAGCAGCACTAATGTCTGCAGCCTCAAGCACACATTTAAGTGCTTAACTGAAGACAAACGTTGAAGACAAACGAGCAATCAATTAGAAACCACTACTGCAGAGGCCCCTTCTGCCAAGCCATTCCCTGGATCTGGCGGAAAAAAAGACAGCCCTTGACACAAGGGCGCTTGGCCACTGTCTTAGGTTACAATGTAAGATGTAACCAAAAGTATGATATCACCATCTTCATAAACTGTTAAAAACAGGTGGGGCAGTGTTCTTTATCTCTTCCATGACACATCCCTGATAACTCCCTCCTTCTGTTAATGGGCCATCAAGTCTCACTGCCTGACTCATAAAATTACATCATCCCATTGTGAGATGTTCTGCCCAGAGGGAGGAACCAAGCATTCCTACCTGGATATAATCTGAGGTTTGGAACACCACAGGCAGCCTTGCCTACTGAATCCCCAGAGTACAAGAGCTCTTTAACCACCGCTGGACCTTCAGAGGAAGACCAGACCCTTCTACAGGAAGACCGCTTCAACAGAAGCACATCTATCACTTCAGGAAGACCGCAGCCACCATTTAATCGGACTGCTACCACCACCCTGACCGACAGGGTGTATCCTGACTCTGTCAGTTTAAGCCAGTGTTTCTGTATTATTGCCTTTATCTTAGTTTTCCTATTAAATCGTAATTCTGACTTGGGATCTCCCACTGATTTGCTTTCAAACTAGTACCAATTCAGTTGTGGACCATGTGTCAACACTTGTTACTTTTTTTAAAATTTGTGCCAGTTTTATTAAAACACTTGAGTGTATCACCTTCTGTATTCCTTACTAAGAGTCAAAAAAAAGAAGCCAGTTGATGAGCTTGCAGTAAAACAAAGGGGGAGCAAACCACAAATTGTATCTGAAAGTTCAGGTGTCATTTTACACAGGTTTTTATTCAGGTGAATAAATTAATAAAATGAACTTAGGGTTCATTTTATAATGTGTCACATTTGCCTGCCTGGCTGTGTAACTCATCCCAGCCCAGTGGCATCGCAGGCAAGGATGCGCCTGACCCAGCTCGCACAGCAAGGACTCCTCCGTATTTTCTGAAGCCACACAGACAAACAGCCAAGGGCAACCTGAACCACAAGCCTGGTCTCAGGACAGACGCTTCTGGCCATCACATTCAGATTGAGCAGAAACAGACCAACACCAGAATGCTTCTGTGTTGGAAATGCACTGTTTACTCTCCCAGTGCTGCTTCCCAGTGGCGCCAAATGTGGAGAAGCAAACCAGTGTAACAGCAGGAGGGTATCTCCTCCACCAGCCAGGGCTCTGCAGGCATGAGCAGCAGTGTACCTGTCCCAGGTGCTGCTGATTCCAGCTGTACAGGCATAGGGAAGCTGCTCAGGACTAAAGGAGATACACAAAGCTCTGGTTCTTCCTTTCCACTCTACCATTGCCATTGGGCAGGGATCACAGGCAGGCTATTTTACTATGTATATGGCAATGCCAGGAGAATCGAAGGTGATGATACTTCCCCATGGTGTGTAAAGCCTAAGGTTTCATGTTTGGGGCTGTCTCACAATGAAGAAATAAGAGCAGCTTTTCTGTAGGCAGAGCTAAAATTGCTTAATAAGTCACATTTCCCCTAGAGGGTTGGTTTGACCTGAAATTTTCTCAGTGTCTTCTGAGGACACAAAACAAAGCTTTGCAAAACAGGAACAAAAAGGTATCTGTTGTTTTATGGAAGCGTCTAACAAAGTCAGCAGACAGCAATCACAGTTTTTTCCCCCTTGCTTCACTTGGTCTTACTCAAGGGCAAAGCAGCCTAGTATCTCCTTACCCACTTCCAGCCAAGTCCTTTGCTTATGCACTAACACATTCCCTACCTGTCAGGCTCACAAGAGTCCTTCTGCGCTGTGTTGGCTGACACACTTGCACTACAGTGGCACTGTGACACTAACTGGATGCAACAAAATTAGACCAAAATGATAAGGCCCAGGTATTATTGCCGTGTCCCACTTTGCTGCACTCTACAGCCCACTGCCCTCCCACTTCTGTGCATCTCTCCCTCCTACCCCAAAACTGTGCCCAAGGAAGCAGAGAATTCAGAGCTCCTTTATGTTGCAAATTCTGCTGTGCAACACAGTCACTTGGAGAAGAGACAGAGACCTCTGTAAAAATCCACAGCTCTTTGACATTCCACCCAGAAAGGTTTATTGGTGTAGTGCCTGGAGGGCTTTTGGGAATGGTTTTGGTACCAGCATAGAAAGGTTCAGCTGTTGTCACCTGTCTTCCACAGAAGCCAAGCCACACCTCCTCCCTCTGCTCAGGCATTTGCTGCCAGTGTTTGAGGGCAGATCCAGCTCTGCAGGCAAATGGGGTTTCTCCTCAGGAGTTGGTGGCCTGCCCAAAATAAGGGTGGATATTTATGCCCTCAAACAACAAGAGAAACTCCTTGTGTTTTCCAGGTACCTGACCAAAATCCCAAATAACAGACAGAATCAGTTATAAATCGTACATGGCCAGCACATGTTCTCCTGTGAGCAAGTAAATCCCTTGCCAAAGTAAAAAGTCCTTGTACCACACTCATTATTGCTTGCAAATATAAAATATGACACACTTCATCACAACACAGTCTCCTTCACCTTCAAGCCAACATTTACTCGCAAACTTCTTGATCTGCCTACCTGGGAACTGGGCTGCTTGGGCTCATCCATCCGCCCGGGAGACTCGCTTTTTGATCTGTACCGCTCAGTCACAGCAACCATGCTGCCAGAAGGACTAAATCTGTGGGGTGGGGGAAGAGTGTAAATGAAATTTTTAATGGGCATCAGGTCACTACAGTGTTTAGAACAAGTGATGAGCAATAGAGGCACCTGTATAGCATCTTTTCATCCTCATCAGCTAACACACTGGAGGTGGAACAGTGCAAGTATAATGGAAAAACCAAATCATACCGGTCTATGGTTTCAGTCTAAACATCTGAAAAATAAAACCAAGTTATCTGGCTTCCAGTTCAGCAACAGAGTGGGGTTGCTATCATGAGTAAACCAATATGGGCCTGGTGACTCAGGAACTGTACAGTAGGACAGAAACCATTTCTCAGAGGACACCTCTCCTCCAACACCCACACCCTCCTCCTCCATTCCCAGTGTGAAACACAAGGGATGTGATGGACTGCAGGTGGGAAACAGAGCATACAGACTGCAGTGCAAAAAGAGATATGGAAGTAGGAAAGCATCGCTCTCCAAGGGCCAGCTCAAGATTGTTCCCACTGATTGATTTATTAAGTGACAAGTGACAGAATATCCACTGCTTCCAGGTAGCTGTTTCCCCATGGGATTGAGCTAGAAGAGAGGCAGATGTGAAGGGAAATCCCAGAATTACAACCCCTCAAATACAACAGACCTGCCCTTTATCAAATCCATTCTCTGGCCTGAGCCTAGGGCAAGAAAGCAAATGCTGGAGGGGAAGGAGATGGATGGAGAATCCAAACACAGCAGATTTCACCACTCATTTTCAACAAAGGCTTTCTGCTCTCTCATATAAATCAAAACAACAGTGGAGGCCACTGGGTTCCCACTTCAACTCTCTCAGAAGACGTAAACCCAGGGCCCACTGCTCTCGTGGGCCACTGGGAAGACCTTGCCCTAGAGCTGGTGTCTGGCTTGTTTCTCAGCCAGAACCATCCCCAGATTTTCAGGCCAGAAGGCACCAGTGCAATGGCACTTTGTGTAACACATATTGTATATGACCTAATTAATCCGAATGCAGAGTCCGGTATCTACTGAGGCTGAACTGAACATCTTCTTTAAACAAAAATCCCACCTCAGCTGAAACACCAAGAGGTAGAGATCCAACCTCTAAGAGCTAATAAGTAATTTCCCACTGGAGAGCCTGGTCTGATCACTACCCAGCCAAAACAGTATTACCCAAACTGGATACACTTCCTAACACCAGGTAAAAACCCTTGGGCTCTTACGCTTAAGATGGCCACAGGAAACAGAAAAAGGAAATGTTCCAAAGTGACTGACCCAGCCAAGTCACAATCTTGCAAAACTTCCTCTTACAGCAAAGGTGAGTAATTAGGTTAAAGAAAACTCACCTGTCAATCTCACTGCTGGTTGGCCTGACCACTTTGGTTCCAGAGGACCCTAAGGCAAAAGCCTCCTGACCCAGCGATCCATGGCCCGTAGTGTCGATTACCATGGCCGTGACCTCCTCAGCGCTGCTCCCATCTTCTCCTGAGGGCTGGTGCTCTGTCCCCAGCCACTCCTCCAGGTTTTCTGTCTTAATGCGCACTCCTCCCAGCACCCGCATGTCCTCGTCGTTCCGTGCCCCGCGCTCTCCCATTCCCGTCTCAACGTACCACTGTCCTGCTCTGTTAATCCGCAGGATGGGCTCCCTGCCTTCCACATCTGAACTCTGCTCGATTATCTGGGGGCTGGTGGACTCCTCAGGTGGGCTGAGCTCCCGAATATCCAGCACTGTGCTAACCTGGCCCAGGCGACTCCCCTTGGGGGTGTTGTGACGTGGGCTCAGGGAACGGTTTAGATTTGGCGTCACCCGGTGAGACTCGGGTGGTCTCTCCTGATGCTTTGTCCTGGTCTGGCTCAATTCCACTTCCACCTCCGCCACATTAATTTTGAAATGAATCCCCTCAAGGATCTGTGTGCATTTGTCTATGATGTGCTGCATCTGCAAGAAACTGGCAGCTGTCAGGTAACTGATGATGTCAGCCAGCTGCAGACATATCCTGCCAGTGTAGCAGAAGGAGAGGAGCTGCTCAAAAACAGAAGGGTTCTTGATGACAGAGATGGACACGGTGCTCATCTCATTCAGGGACATGTGGTCACGGAAGTAGGGCGAGCTGGCAGCCAGCACCACCTTGTGCGCACGGAAAGCCTGGCCCTGCACATTGACCACGATGTCACACAGCCGACCCTGCATGCGCAGCTGGTTCAGGTGGCTCAGGACAGAGTTACTGAAGTCAGGAATCTCCAGCTGAATGTTCCCACTCTTCTCCATGGCTGTCCCAGCTGCAGGTGCACGACTCTAGTGGAAAAGAGGGAAAAGATCCCATCATTAGCAGAGCAAATCATTTGAATTTAGAACATTTTTCACCTTCTTCCACATAGTTTGAAACACTGGAGTTTTTAGAGACCTTCCTCACCCACTGAATTGCCACACACCTGGCAGCAGCTCTGTCACAAATGAGTGTGTTTGAGACCACTTAAAAAAGCATCAAAAAAGCTGTCTGATCTCTCCATGCTATGCATCCCCCTACATAAGAGTTCTGCTAAACCAGTCCCGGGCAGATCTCCATTCCCTGTGGCTTCAGCATGCAAAACACTTTGTTCTGCCAGCCTCAATAAAAGCGCATCTACATGTAAAAAGAACATTAAAAATGGCACAGGTACTAAAAATAGGCACCTGATTGCATAATGGATTAAAATACTCACCACTTATACCTTCTAAGCACTCTGAAAAGGGAAAGTACTAAGGAAAGCTCGTTTGTAAAACAGGAACTGAGAAGGAGACACCAGGACTTAAATCCTCCTGAGACTTTTGAAAAATTGGCCAGCACACATTTGACCTGAAGGCATCCTAAGTGCCTTGTTAACCTGAGATATCCATCATATATGGCACTTCTGACATGTGCCAGAAAATATATAACAGGAAGGTGAAAAAAAAAGCTGCAACCCAGGAGAGCTCAGAGGGCTCAATCAGGATCACTTTTGTAGGGTCCCAAGAGAAATCACTTTGGTCATCACTAAGTTCCCATCCTGCT
>NW_008238434.1:165488-168646 GCF_000691975.1 Corvus brachyrhynchos
CTTTCCCAAGTAGAATAATAATGGGACTGTTCCACTTGGGCTACGATTCACAACAGTGCCGCTCTGCTCGGGTTGCAGTCCAGGTAAATGGTTTACCCAGGCTATACGTGGCTCATCCCTTGTTTCCCACCTTGGCTGGGATGTTCCTTGTTGTTCCCACCTCTACCACACAAGAGCTCCTGCTAGGCTCAGGGAGCACCTCACGGCCCAGCTGGTGCAGTCGGGAGATCCTTCACCACTCAGCCGAATCCACCAAGGCTTATCAGGAGACTCTGAGATCTCAGAGCAAGGCTGGGGAGGGGGGCTGGGGGACGCACCACCACATCACCACATTTCATTTTGGCAAAGTTTGAAAAGAAGCCCTGACCATATATGGCAAAAATTTGGAATGAACGAAAGTTAGATGTAAACCCATCCAAAAAGGAAAAAAAAAGGAAAGTAAATAAGCCTGTTAAAGTCCATTGATGGAATGAGCAGCTTCCAAGCTGGATAGCATCTGACGTGTGGATTAAGCAGAGTCCTGCAGATGTCAAAACCATTTCAGGAAGGCTGGGAATGCCAAGGCTCACAGTGCCGACTCTGAGGAATCTCTGAATCGAAGGGATTGGCACTCAGAAGAGCATGTGTGCTTTTCGAAGACTTTTTATTTGGAATTTATGAACATTGCAGCATAGCACATACTCCATATGCCCAAGCAGGCTTTGTGCAAACTTGGCAAACTCAGTTACTATACATGAAGCTGCAGGACAGCCTGTCAATCTTGTGGAGTTGTGCCATGAGATTTCTAAGTGGTGGGATGGCTGCGTGTCCCTGGGGAAGTCAGATTGGAGTGCACAAAGCTTCACAAGGTGCAGCTGAACAGTGCCAGGTCTTAAGGCTTCTTCTCTCCTTCCCCTGTTACAGAATCCCAGAATGGTTTGGGTTGGAAGGGACCTTAAAGCCCATCCCATTCCCCCCCCTGCCATGGGCAGGGACACCTTCCACTAGCCCAGGCTGCTCCAAACCCCATCCAACCTGGCCTTGGACACTTCCAGGGATCCAGGGGCAGACACAGCGTCTCTCGGCCACCTCTGGCAGGTCCTCACAGGTAACAATTTCTTCCCAATATCCAATCTAAACCTATTCTCTGGCAGTGGGAAGCCATTTCCCCCTCAGACCTGTCACTCCATCCCTTGTAAAAAGTCTCTCTCTATGTTTCCTGTAGGCTCCCTTCAGGCACTGGAAGGCGACAATTAGGTCACCCTGAAGCTTCTCTTCTCCAGGCTGAACAGCCCAAATTCTCTCAGCCTTTCCTCACAACAGAGCTGCTCCATCTCTCTGATCATCTTGGTGCCTTCTCTGGAGTCGCTCCAACAGCTCCATGTCCTTCCCTATCTTTAGGAGAAAGCAACAAACCCCACAAAAATCAGGGAACCACAGTGCACAGGTCTGTGCCAACACAGTTGGGAGTAGAACATCAACTGCATAGAACAAGGGGAAATAGAAAACCCGACATCTTACCTGGAGTGCTGTGAGTTACATGCAGTGGGAAGGAAATGGGGGTGCTGCCTTATTTTTTTCCCTCTGATGCAGTAAGAAGGTCTGAAAACTTGTTGCCCCCTTCCCCTTTAGGAGGTAAAAAGAAAGAAAAAATGAAACGCCAAGGAATTGCGTTCTCCCAAGCATTGTTGTGAACATCAAGCTTTGTCATTCTTGGTTTTGCTGGAGGATCTAGCAGCAGGATTAGCTCACTACCTTCCCAAAACACCTTTTCCTAAAGCAATAAGCCTCAGAGCACGCTCTCAAGGAAGGCAAGGGTGAAACACCCCTGCCAAGGCCATGAGCACCCAGGGAGGCAAGAGGGAAGCAGCGGTTGAGCTTGGGATATACAGAAAGAGAAGGGAAAAAACAATCATCAGACCTTAACTGCTGAGCATGGCTGGGTACAGCTGTGGTCAGAAGGCAGCTGCTCCCCAGGGAGCCCAACAAATTATCTGTGAGCTCCTGCTCCAAAGACAGGGAAAATCCATCTACTCTTTATGACCCACAGAGCTCTGCTCACCTCAGTGTCAAGGAACCTGCGTGTTACGATCCCCTCAGAGGCTGGGGAGAGGGAATCTGTCTTTTGGTTCAAACTACCCTGTCAGAGGCTGATTTCTGCCCCTCTGAGTAATGGAACCTCTCATCAGCTTCTGCACTCAGCCACAGGGCAATGACATTCTGATTTCTCTCTCCTCTGGGAAGTCTGTCACCTCCACCCACCTTTACCTGCAGGCTGAGCTGAGTCAGCACAGGGCACACACTGAGACAATGCCGTTTTTAATGCAATTTGAAGTGACACCAGCTGAGACTTGGACTTTACTTATCTCAGCAAATGCCTTCCAGCCTGTGAGGTAGCTACTGGGAGTGGGTGGAATTCTTGATCCATCAGGTAAGAAGCAGAGACAGATCACCCAGCAGATAATGTCACCCTGGGAGCTGCACTGAAAACCCTCAGCTTTTGGGTTGAGATTTACCGTGACTGGTAAACTTCACGGAATATCCTGAGCTGGAAGGGACCCAAAAGGACCACTGAGTCCAACTCCTGGCCCTGCACAGACACCCCAACAATCCCACCCTGTGCCTGAGAGCACTGTCGAAACGCTCCTGGAGCTCTGGCAGCCTTGGGGCCAAGACTGTTCCCTGGGGAGCCTGGTCAGTGCTCCACCACCCTCTGGGGGAAGAACCTTTTCCTGATATCCAGAGTAAACCTCCCCTGACACAGCTCCAGCCGTTCCCTGGGTCCTGTCCCTGGTGTCAGAGAGAGCTACTTAGAATCCCAGAATGGTTTAGGTTGGAAGGGACCTTAAAGCCCATCCCGTTCCCCCCCCTGCCATGGGCAGGAACACCTTCCACTATCCCAGGTTGCTCCAAGTCCCGTCCAACCTGGCCTGCAGGTAAAGGTGGGTGGAGGTGACAGACTTCCCAGAGAAGAGAGAAATCAGGATGTCATTGCCCTGTGGCTGAGGTGCAGAAGCTGATCCAAGGGATCCAGGAGCAGCCACAGCTTCTCTGGGCAACCTGTGCCAGGACCTCACCATCCTCACAGGTAACAATTTCTTCCCAATAAACCTACTTGGCTACTTGCACATTACAACGGGACTGCCAACAACTATAAAACCAAATGTAACTCTAAACTG
>NW_008238434.1:169182-178468 GCF_000691975.1 Corvus brachyrhynchos
GGGGTCGCCGGTGGTAGGTGGCGAGGGAGGATTGAAGTGGATTGCGCGGCCGGGCCGGGGCCCGGTCCGCGGCCTAGACCGCCGGGGGTTCTACCTCATGGCGGCCTTGGGGATGTGTGAGGAGGGTCCCATAGAGCCCCACACGAGTTTGAGAGGGTAACGGCCCGGGGTAATACCTCAGGCGTTAAGTTACGGGGTCTTGCCTACTAGCGTGTTACGCGTAAGATGTGGTCGTGGAATATGGCGAGGTCACGTGCCCGCGGTGGCTACAACCAATAGGTCTTGGTTTTTGTAGGTTTGGATTTTTTTAACTGCACTGGGCTTTAAGGAGGTTGTTTTTGCAGCTAAATGGGAAACGTTGTGTGAAATGCAGTAGTAGCGTTATGGAAGGAGTAAGGATCCCTGAACAGCTGGGATGTGCATACAGTGTAGAAAGGTTAAGGATTGCCTTCACATTCCAAGGTTGTCAGGCTTTGAGAAGCACTTGGACCGGACCGTGCTCTCAGGCACACGTGGTGACTCTTGGCCATAGTCCTGTACAAGTGTAAGAGTTGGACTCCGTGGTCCTTGTGGGTCTTAACTCAGCACGTTTAAAGAGAAATGGCTCACTTCCATATGCTCTGCACGTGATGAAAACTATGTTGGTAGGGACATCTGAGAGGGTGATGAATGCCAACATATCTGAGCTGGGCTTGGAATACTTATGGTGGCCTGTCCAGGGTGGCTGAGACACCACGTGGGCCTTTCTAAGCAGCCAAAGTTCATGCCTGCCCGGCTGACACGGTAATTATACACCAGAATCGAAGCTGTAGAAAACAAAGTAGTTTAGTGATCATGTCCTGCTTAAAAATACATAATAGCAATTACTTTTTGTGGCCTCATTTCTTCAAAGAGCCGAAATCTAGGTTGCATCAGGGAAGAGCTTAATAGTCAAAGTATTTTGGATGTTGCTTGGATTTTTCACAGTAATATTTGTAAATATCACATCCTTTTTGGAATGTGCTAATATGCTTTCTTGTTTTCAGTTCAACATGTATCAGCTACACTCTTCCTTCTTGTGGCTTCAGTACAGGTAAATGTTGCTCCTGAAATACAGAGTTTAAATTAACAAATGTTGAATTTGTGTACACTAACTGGACTGGAGTACTATTGTATCAGGGAGTTACAGGATCAGAAGTTGTAATTCAGGCATTCCCTGTAGTATTTGTCCTGGAGAGTGTTTATAAGGCTCCTGTTGTTTATGAACCACTGCTCATCCTGCAACCAGACTGCAAGAGTACCCCCAGATTCCTTTTTTCCTTCATTACTGCTGTTTCTTTGGTCACAGCAATAATGTTTTGGAAAAACTTCCTGAAGTATGTTGTAGAAAATGTGTAACTATGGGGATTGATGTTAAGTAAATCCCAAAGCCTATGATGGTTTCAGTGTAAGAGTAGTGGACAGAAGTGATTTCTGAAAACTCCATGCTGAGGCTTTCTAATGTGCTTAGTGTGTTTGCCAGAGAAGCTCCCTAGTTCTGCAAAAATCTCCCAACTCTTTTATCTCTTCCAGATCTGCCCCCAAATGTGGAGACTTGATATTACTTCTTCCCAAGGTAAAAAAAAAGTGATTATTGAAAATCGAACATAAAAGGTGCTTACCATTTGTCTAAACAGCATCTTCTGCTCTGATAATATCAGAAAGCAGCTTAATTCTTTAAACAAAGCTATCCCTCTGGTGCCACAGTGATGACACTTATTTGCTACTCTTGACCAAGGGAGTGATGAGCACTTTAACCACCATAACAGTTTTCTGAGGCACAACAACTTAGAATTCCCCTTGATGCTTTGACTGCTGAATATACTATCCACAAGTTTTTTTTCTTCCAGGATTTGAATCTTGCACTTGAGAGATATGCAGAAGGAACATCACCTGGTAAGAAATATGTACTTTATGTAGAGGTTTATTCCACAGAGCTGTTGAAACACTGCAGTAGGAAGGATGGGATGTGTTTTACGATTAATTTCCACTAAGACCAGAAACAATTTATACTTGCTAGTATTCAAACTTTTAAATATTTTTTTTTTATTATTGGGAAAATTTACTTGCCAAAGCAGTCACAAGAGGCGATTGCTTGGTACTATGATTCCAAAGCGGATACAGTGATGATGGCATAGTTCAGCAGAATATCCTGTGATGAACACTTCTGTCCTTCGCCCCTATCTGATGTATCTGGCTTTTGTGGTCTCTCAGTAGGAGACTTGTGGGCTTGGCCACAAAGGCTGAAGGGATCTGATTCTGTTTTCTATTGTTGCAGGCACTGGGAGATTAAGCTACAAGCTGATACGAGGTAAATACTGCACTGCTGGCATCTGTGAAAACTCCATTTCATCCCTGCTGTCTGAAAAGGCTGCTGTGTGATGACTGCATAGTTCAGCAGATGACTCGTGGTGATCACAGTTACTGTCTTTCGCCTCCTGTCTGATGCAGCCCTCCTGTAGCTTAGGCTACTTCAAACAAATCATATGGGAAGCTGAAGGTGAAACACTTTCTTTTGCTCCATGAATGCGTTTTGAAAATTTATCTCAGAAGACCAGTAAGTGGGTTAAACATAAAAAATTTAGTAGGATGAATAGAAAGAGAGTAGGATATAGTTGTGAAGTCAAACACAAAATATAGCAGAATAAGGTTAATTAGGTGTTAGTGCTCCAGGTTCTAAAAGCGTTTTGTTGCTTTGCAGGCTGTTGTGGACAGAGGAGCCCCATTCCTTTTGTGTGAAAAACTATTTCACCTGTTACTGATGTTGGTGAAGACAATGCCTTCCTAATTGAAGGTAACTAATAAACCTTTAAAGATGGATGCTACTTTTGTCTGTGGTGCATTTGTGTTTGGGAGTTTGCTTTTGGAGATGTTTGTGAATTAATTTTGTTTTTGGAAAGTGTGAGGCAAATATAAGTACTGTAAGTGTGCCTTCAGGGTCCTGTGTTTCATGATAAGAGCATGAAATAATTGTAGTGTTTAAGGATCTCTGGAATTTTCCTGTTAAAACTAAATGGTGAATGCGGCAGTACTGTGAATTTGGTGTCTGAAACTTTGTGCAACCAAGTTGTGCATCAGCTCACATTACTGAACTCTGCAACTGTGAGGTTTGCTCCTTCGTGCAATTTCAGCATGCTCTGGAGTTGGAGAATGAACATCTCACAGTATTAAAGAGTGCTGGGAAATGGCTTTACACCCTGCCTTCAGAAGGGGATGGGAGTGTTGCAGCCTACTGTAAATGATGTTGAATCAGGTCTCTGATCCCCATGAGGATAAAACTTGACCAAACTGATACAGTATTTTACTGGAACTGTTCTTATGCTGTAACTTCCTGCTGGACCCTGCGTAATAGCAAATTTTTCTTTGCAGGCTTCCAAATATTTCTCATTGTAAGGTAAGTACTTGTTTTAGCTTCCCAAGTATTAGGATTTCAACGGATGCCCGTAAGTTAAGTATTTAACTGCTTGTCACCTAGGGGCAAAAGGGGCCCATTGGCTGTGGCTTGCATTTCAGCCAAAACAGGAGGATGTTTTAAAGGGGGTCTGCTGGCTGGAGCCCAGTCTTGACAGGTGTGTACTAAACTCTTCACTGTGAGCTCTTGAATTGGCTCTGATAACACTAATTGAGTATTTGCTCTCTTGCCCATAGCAGCCTAGCCCTATAGCAGGGCTGTGCAGGGGCTGACAGTGTAAACTGCCTGTGTGATGAGATATGACTGCCTTGACTTCAATCATGGAGGTCTGTAATTAGCTCTATCTGACTGCAGGCACCTGACTTGGATTTCATCCTCCTGTGCTTGTTTTTGTACTGTCCTGATAGTTTGCTTTGTTCCAGGTGTGATGGAGCTGGGAAGTGATGCCAGCAAAAGTAAGTTGCTAACACGTGAGTGTGACTGTTTAGAACTGTGATGCAGGGAATGGGGAAGTTGCTTGATCCTGGGCTTTACCATGTAGCTGCAGCATTAAGCAGGGTTCTTGATGATTTTTTTACCTTAACCAGGTAAAAAAAAGCCCACAGATTTTTCCAGCAGCCTGCAGGATTCACTCACCCAAGGTGCTTTCTGTGACTAAAAAGAAATAGTGGGGACCATTTTAAATGTATAGCTGCCATGGACTACTTGAATTCCTACTTGATAAGACAAGGTCTGCTACCAGGTTGCCACATGTTCTGGGCTGAGCAAATGCAGTACAATTATTTGCTATTAAACTTTTTGCTGTTTAAATTTAGTGGACTCTTTCAGGCAGTAGCACTGATCTTGAATGCTTATGTGGTGAATTGTTTTATCTTGATGGCTAGATCAGAGCTCTCAGAGTGAATGAAGGTGTCATTGGGAGTAAGGTCTGAAATTCTAAGGTCAGATCCCTCTAAGGAGAAACAAGTGATATAACATTAAGCTTCTCTAAGCATGTACTGTTTGTGATGAATTCTAAGCAATGGGAATCTCTCTGAAAGAGGCTGAGGAAAACTCTTGTGCTGAAACAGTACCCACAATCACAGTCTAAAATCACTGCCAAGAGTGTGTTAGTACAATTTCACTTCTCTACAGGGTGAAACTTGCATGGAGTTTGTGTGAGAAACAAGATGGGTGTATCTGAGGTAAGTGTAGAGGACATGGGGTTTAATAATTCCCGGAATATTGTCTTTGTGCTGAATGCTTAGATAGTGGTACCTAAAACTAGTCCTATAGGATACCTGATTTGTCCCTTTATGGTATCTGGCTGCTCTGTGGACACCACTGTAACACTGCACTCTGGAATTAAAATAAAAAACCTGTGTGTTGTGGCTGTCACTTCTCAGCAGTTTTTACTACTAATCTTTATATTGGCTCTACACAAATTTAGCTCTAGATGATTGCTGTACAGACTTGTTTCCAAACTGGCTCTCACAAAGATTCAAGCCATTTTGAAAACCTATGGGACTTGTATTTCAGGTATTTAAAATCATGAAATACAATGCTGGGGGAGAGAGTATTGCAAAGTAGTAGCTTTTTACTTTTCCCTGATTCTTCCAATGTTAGTAATTCTGTATTTCCAGTTAGGATTTGTAAGCTTTGTGCATCCTATTTGGGTGTTGGAAGTTGAACTCGTAAGATGCCAGCTGAAAGTCAGTTTCCTTCTAGATAGAATAGTTTGGTGAATAGAAATTCATAGATAAATAAACTGTGCATATAGTGCTGCTGTCTGTTAACTCTGAAAGTACTTCTTTCTTCCTCAGGAAGGGATTGTGCTGTCTGCAGCCCCACTGGGTAAGTCCACACAACAGATAAATTGTATTAAAAACTTTTGGGCATATTTGTAGCCACTGATGAAATTGATTCTGCCAAATGAGTTACAGTGATATTACCCTTTCCGTTCCTTTTCCATCTGAGGTTACGAAGCTGTTGTGGAGATTTTAGCAGTTGTGCTGCTGCATATGCTAACTGTGTTTTCTTGATTTAGGTGAAGAGGCAAAACTCTGAAACTAATGTATGAAGAATTGAGAAAGTGAGTGTAACTGCTGTAATAATGAAATGTATTTGTTGGAACAAGTGATGATAACCTTAGCTTGAACTCTCTCACTGAACAGAGATGAAATTCTAAGGTCTGAGATGTTCCCAGCAAAGTGTGTTGTGCTGGTTTGGTACCTGACAGTGGTTCTTATGTCTGTCTTAATAGGTGGAACATTGCTGATAAATGGGTTACACTTGCATGAACAGCATTAGAAAAGCTGATGTGTTTTCACCTCACTGATAATGTTTGCCTGACACTGGTTGGAGCCAATAAAAATCTGCAAACTCTACCTGGTGTTGTGACCTCCTTTCTGGCTGGAACAACTTGATGTAAAACAGATCCAGGCTACTATAATAAAATTTAAAATGCTTAATTTAGAGCAGAGACTAAAGTAGGTTAACTGTCAAATACTGCTGGTGTGCAGGCTGCAGGTGATCTGAGCAATACCTGTATCTGGAGAAAGCTAAATAATTAAAGGAGTAGTTCAAGTGTTTTAGGTGAGAGCTAAGCTTAGTACTTGTGTATTTGCTACTGAAATAATAGGTCACCAGTAATCCTGGTATTACGTGTTCAGGTGCAAATCTCAGAACATGTACAGCTTGGAGTTGGTAACCCTTTTCCAAGGGTTCTGGAATTTAAGCAACACAATGTTTGGTGTTCGTGAGGGGGTAAAAAAGATCAGTGAAGAGTGCGGAGATTTTGCTATGCTAATTAACAACAGTTACTTCTTATGAGTTACTAAGGCCTGCTAAGATGTTTCTGCTTCCACTCATTAGTGGAAGCTTTCTTCTCTAAAGTTTCATTTAAATTCCTCCTTGATCTCAGGGGTGATGTCAATATGAGGAAAATTAGTTATGAAGAACTCGATTTCCGTAATGCTTCAGTTAGTGCTGTAGCACTTCTAATGAGAAGTAAAGCTAGATACCCAAACTTCAGCGGGATTATTTTCAGATTATTAGAGTTGCCTAGAACCTTTCAACAAGAGGAGTATGTTATATCTCCTGCCCATTCCACCTGGTATGATCTTGAATTACATTTTGACATGTTTTTAGCCAGAATAGTATTTCATCCTGGAGAAAATAAATTAAACATTGTGTCCACATGCAAATTAAATCTTTTCTGCACTAAAGCAAAAGCTATTAATAAGGTCTGTTTTCATCCAGAGCAGATTGGTAGCCTCTTAATATTCCCCCATCATGTTACTTTTTAAAATACCACACTTCATTGTGCCTGTTGAAGAGCTTGAAGGGACTGTCATAGCCCGCAGTATAGAAGAAGTCTTCGTGGAATGGTTGGCCTCTGTTTCTTAAGGTTCTGGCCAAGGTGTCTGCTTCCTCAGCATATTTCTCTGGGGAGGCGAATCCACCGAAGGACCTGAAGAAGTGAAAAAGGCAGGTTTTTTGGTTCAAGCCCCTGGCTTTAATTTTCATAGGTGGAAACCTCAGACTTGCAAAGCAAGTTTGAGCACTTGTGATGCAGTTTGTAGTTAGTAGATTACCCATGCAGAACCAAGACTCAGGCAACATGTAGGTATTTTTGCTGTTTTCAAAGGTAATATTTAAAACAACCCAACACCCAAGTTGACTTTGCTTCTTGAGAGTGTTAACATGGCTTGAGGGTTGCTTGGGGTGCTTTTCCTGTAACACCTGCCAAACATATATTGTGGCGGTTCAGGACTACAGCTAAAGGGTGCTGGGAGAGTGGTTTAGATGGTCTGTAGGACAAACTTTTCAGAAGATGATTCTGGAGGCTGCATCTATGAAATGCAATGCAATTTTCAAATGTTTGCTAAAAAACCCATGTATCACAACTTGGTCACTTCACTTTCTTTGTGGTAAGCCACCCAACCATAAGATTTCCTAATGGTTGGATTTTAGCAATTAAGGCTCTGAACAGCAGGGTCTATCCACACTTAGTCATCTGTTAAGAAAGCATAGCCCACACTTAAATGAGGGGTAGCTACTGACCTGAGTTCATCTGGTGTCAGCTGTGCTGGTTTTGCTTACCGGACAAAGAGAGCTGTTGCCTTCCGTTCCTCAATGAACACATCAGAGTCAGTGGGCTGGGGGGGGTAGTCCTGGTGTTCAAATGGCACAAAGAAAGAAATCTTGAAGTCTGTGCAGCCTGATTTTACCAGGCAGGTCACTGGCACAGTCATATCAATCTTCATTTCTAGAGGAAAGGAAAACTAGTTGTCAAAGCTGCATCTCCCAGCTCCTTTACTCTTCATTACTATTTGTGTTCATTAGCTACTTGCCATTCAAAACCAGCATGTCCTACCTTTTTCGTTCTTTCCCTGGATATAGTGGAAGAGTTTCCAAAAGCCCTGGCGCATTGCTTCCTTCTGGGTTTCTCCCCTAATGACTGTGCTGACCCACTTTGCTGTCTCATACTGACGCAGTTCATAGTCCTTCACCTGAAAGGTAGCAAAAGTCACGGTAACCATCAGCTGGGTGTTCACTGAAATTAGTAGCTACTTTTTCCAAATCGGCGTATAAGGACTATTGCAGTTACCATTGCCTCTGCTGAGCTCCACCGAGGGGACTGCAGGTCCAGGGACAGAAATGTTTGCTTGAAGGACTTGATCATCTTGCCAGAGCTGGAAGGCAGACACAGTTCTTTGGCATCTCTTAAATTATTATGGCACTAGGGCTTTTCAGTTGTCGCTGAACTGGTGGAAGGCCTGAAAAAAGGCTGAAATCCTTTTAGCCCTGCAGAAACAGAGCACCAGGACCAAGAACCTACTTCTACTGGAGGAAGTGTTCTTTCAGGTTATGCTGCCCTTGCTTCTCCATGACAAAGGTATTTCCTGACAGCAAAGTGAGATTCTGCAAGTGGGCATTTTGTAGAAATCCGTAAGTCAAAAGGATTTCACTTCAGTCTAATCGCTCCTGGATGAAAAGGCAATAGTGGTGTGGTGAGTGATCTGGTGTTGACTGTGCCCTTAACTTTATTTGGCCTCTCATGATAGCTGATGACTTTCTTAAAGGCCTTTAGTCTCAAAATCCTGTGGATAAATGAGATTTTCTGCATTTATGAATGAATTAACTATTTTTCTCTGTAGCCTTCACATGGGAGGGAAAAAGGCAAAAACTTAAAAGCACTGTCCCAAACAAAGCAAGTGAAAATATTCAAAACCACCGTTGAAATAATCATGCCTGGTTAAATGCTGAGATTTTAGTGGCCTTCATAGATGACTTCTGTTGTTAACCAGGCAGACTGTAGTGTATTACCTGTATTCTGACAGTCTTGGCCTTCTGTTACATTCCAATGTCCTTTGCCCTTCATGTTACAGAGAGCGCAGAATTCAGTGATTATCTGGATTCTTAGGTCATAGAATGTTGTCTTCTCAGACTATAACTTAATTACCTATTTCTTGGGTAACAATGTGAGTTCTGTAAAATCAACTGCCTTGTGCTACTTAACTACTTTCTTGCCTGTTCCATTGTCTTGCAATATCTGGACTAGTGTTGAATTCTATTAATCCCCTTCCATACCCTGCCTAGGGGTGGCTAAAATAAGTAGTATATGGAGCCACTTGAGTGTTGAGCTTTTTCCAGCAGCTCCTTCAGTTGTCACCATGGATCAAGGGAAGGTCAGAATCAAACAGCAGGATACTGCTGCCAGTAGTAAAGGCAGGTGCTGTTCCCTTCTCCAGCCTGAAGGTACATAATCTCCAGCAGACCTGACCAGAATGATGGTCACCAGGGAGTGCTGCACAGTTGTACTCTATTAACAGACTTTGTCCATGGTATTTATAAATCAACAAAGCATAATAA
>NW_008238434.1:178945-191019 GCF_000691975.1 Corvus brachyrhynchos
AGAAGCAAGTACAAGCAATTACAGTGAAACTTCCTACAACGATTTATTGCCATTTCAAAGACAAAGATGCTGCTTAACACTTTTATTAACTACTGAACGAGCTGCTTTCTCTTTACTGGCTAATTCCGTCCCCTTCCCAACACACCTTTCCTTAATTACTGGGTACACCTCACAGCTCTGGATTTTATAACTTTATGGCCAGTACTGTCAGTGACTGCATGTTAGAAATATTTTTTAATTACACAGAACAATGCCTTGGGATGGGAAAGATACAGCTGAATTCTTTTTAGATGTACAGGAAAGCTGAACCTTGAAATGTCCATCGATTCATATAAATATGTCTATAGGGTGTTTAGGTTTTTTCTGTGGCTGTTAACACATGAACCAAAGGGACAGGCAGCAGGTTCCATTGCTAGCACAAGTAAATGCAGCCCGAACATGCCACTCCACAAACTACTAGGGCTATTGAGGAAGTGGAGGAGGTAGACATACTTACAGTTTCAGCTGTCCTTGTCCGAGCTGTTGCAGTGTGTCCTGTGGAGACTGCACATCCTCATGAGATGCTGCATGTCAGTTTATTTGAGTTTGGGCAGGCTCCTCCCGTGCCTCAGCCCTACTGGAGGGGGCCAGTGTTATGAAAACCAGAAGGCTGGAGCCTTGTCCTGTTCTGGGTCTCATTGGAGAGCCCCCACGCAAATGCCAAAAGCCCCACCTACTACCCACGAGGCAGCACTGGGACTAGTGTGTGATCTGGCTCTGTAAACAGTTTTGCACCCTTGTGTAACTTCCCCTGTTTGCCATGGCTGTGCGCCCACTTATGTCAGGGTCAGTGGCAGGTTTTGTGCTTTGGGAGAAAGGATTTCACATAAATAACGTGTCTCCCCCCTCCCTGACTTGGATTACAGGAGAGTGGTGCAATACAGAATGCCAGCTTTTCCTTTTTACCCTAGGGATAAAGGGTAGGTAGAAATCTGGCTGCACACTCTGCTGAGACCATCCTCACGAGATTTTTGCTGGCATGTTATGAAAGACAGGCAGTGTTCTCTGATGGCTGGCAGTTCTGAGTGGTATTTGAGGCTAATCAGCCCTCTTAGCCCTTGGATATCTGCACAAAGGGGTTATACAAAGCTATTGTGAAATCCTGTCCTGCTTATAATACACACAGCGAAGCTGGGCTCTTCATTTAACTAGCTGCATCTCCAGACATAGTTCGGTACCAGCACAATAGGGCAGATTAAACTCTACAGTTTGTATTCTGAGAGCACCTCCCAGTTTGTCATGGTTTGTGCAAATTCCTTGCAGCCTAATTCAGCTAAGCTCTCAGGGACATTTGACATCAATAGCTGGGAATGACTTTTAACAGGAAAAAACACACTTTGCTTGCAGGGAACTTCATCAGGATGCTGTGTGATACACTCCTGTTCTGAAAACGGAAGTAAAATCATGCCAAATAGCAATTGTGAATTTACCTCTAAAGCTACAAATCTCTCCAGAGCCACGGAAGACGGTGGTGTACAGAGTAATTTACTACTGGAATTTATTAGAACAGGCTGAGGCCTGAAATGCGGAACGAGTTCTCTGCATGCTTTGTACTTTTTATTTTATGGAGTAAAATGTTTCTCCATTTTACCTGTGCTCTGCTTGGGTCAAACAGCAACATCAGAAGAGTGTTAGGAGGAGCAGAAGGTGCTTGGTCTTTGCTCAGGACCTACAGACATGCAAAGGCATGGGCTGGTGTAAGGTGAGCTGTCACCTTACCCTGTCACCCCAGATGGATGAACACCTCTAGAGTAGAAAAGGCCATATGAAAAATAATACTCAGCAACAATAGTTTGGCAAATCTCCACAAATTTACCCCAATGGTGAGCACTGAGAATTATTACCTTGGAAGAGGGGCAATAACTGTAGAAAAAGACAAGCCCACAGTGGATTCTCATTTGGTTTCTGAAGCAGAGAGGCCCAGAACAAACCCCCAGTGAGTTTGTATGTTCCAGCTGACCTCCCTGACAAAGAGTTGACTGTTCCTGGTGGAGCACCCCCAGGCTGGAGAACAATCCTCAGTGTTTTCCTGAGAGGTTGTTTTCCAGCACTTTTGTTTTTACACATAAACATTGAGAGAACATGTCAACAGCTGCATGAGACAGTAGGGCAGGCATGGGGACAGTATTCTGTTTATATACATTCCAAAACTTAGAGAATGGGGATGGGATTATGGTGCAAGCTGACAGTGTGTTGCACTGTGTACCTCCAAATAGAGGAAAATCCGACTATACAGCAGCCATTAAGTCTCAAAGGCCCTGTGACCTCTCTGTAATGTCATAAATATGCATCTGGGACTTAGCTGGCATTTTCTAGAATTGCTAACAAAGCAGTATTTTTCTGTTCCCTTGACTTAAGGAGCAGAGATGAGGGCACAAGCAGATAAAAGCATGTGGCTTGTACCCTGATTTTACTGTCTTCATCTGTGCAGGAACACTGTAATGAACTGGTTCTTAAATAATAACTTCGATTGGATAAGGACAAGGACAAGCCTATGATATGATCACTTGTGATTTCCATTTTTCCACTCTGTAACAAGACCTTAAGCAACATTCTCCACAGCAAAACTGCTTCTATCTGCTCTGTGGCAGCATTACAATCGCTGCTGTCACATCCACCCTGTTGTAAGTTGCCTTTATCCCTACAGGCAAGCACAGACTGTTTGCACAAAAAGCAGAAATCTTTTCCACTGACCTAATTGTGTCAGGAGTGGAGGAACCCAGGAAAAAAAGTGTGTTGTTACAGTGTGGTTAATTACAATTTTGAGTCATGTTCTTGTAGCTAACTCTGTAGCGTAATATGAAGAATGGAGGTGTGAGGGACAGATAGGGATGTGTGGCCACTCACGTGTTTTATCAAGTGGTCTCAACCCAAAGCTCCAGGCAGTTTTGCATTGCTGCCTAAGCCTGTCAGAGAATGTTTGACAATGATTTTAATTTAAAAGAACTGAGTCTCTTCACATATAAATGGCCTTTACTTTTGTAAACATACACTCATCTGATGATGCAGAAACCTCACTTCACAACAAAGGAGTTGAGCATGTGATGTTACTGTAGTTACTGTCCAGGGCAGCAGAAGTGTCCTTATATGTTGTTAGATGAACTGTGGTTTATTGCAAATCCATGTCCCAAAAGAAGCCTCTTACCTCCTTGCTCTAAAGAAAGCCTCCATTTTATATCATATTCTCACTTCCAGCATGGAAAACGTAGAAGCAGAAGCATACCATCTTCTAAAGAAGCAGCTGAATGTACTATAATACTGTTCCAAGGAGGTTCTTATTATCCTTAGAAATTGTGGAAAGGAAATCTATGCCATAACTGCAGTGAGGTGGTGTTTAGACCTTATGCTCTGACTTACACATTTTATATCAGTGGGGGAATTTGTTACCATTGGATTCATCTTCAGCCAAAAGTCATCTGCTTTCTGGAAATGTGTGTGTGGATTTTGTCCATATTTTTCCCTGATTCCATCTAGTTTGTTACAAGTGACAAGTGGAACTGCTGCATCTCCCTTCTCACTCAGTGACAGTGTTACCTGAATCTTGCTGAATGAGTGATTCCATGCTCACTTCATCAGAGAAGGCATGGAACTAGCTGCTGTTGACCAAATGAAAAGCTTCCTACACCCAACACCACTTCAGAGCACTCCTGACTTGGCATTTTGCAAGATTTCTCTGCTGAAGCTCACATTTTGAAACCATTCCAGGTTTGAGGAATTAATCCTAAAGAAGTCCTTGCTTCCACCTGCCATGAAAACATTCCAAAACCTTCCTGTCTTCCGTGCATGGAGCCCAGAGAGAAGCTATCTCAGCTTTATATACTGCTTTATTCACTGGTTTATTTCCACAATAAGGCTTTTTTAAAATATGGATCTGTTCTGGGATCTAGCTAGAAACTGAACTCTACAAGCAGTTGTCTCAGCAAACTTTAGCCAGTGAAAGAAGTGACCTAGATCCACAGAAATTTCAGTCCTCTTTGAGTGCTGAGAGGAAATGAATTCATCTTCCCCTACAAATTCATCCATATTCTGCTATTGACAGATTCTTCTCAGAAACAAGAACATGAAACAAGGTAAATTTTTATCTTCAAGATAGGAATCTCTCTTTAAGGGGAAGAGGTAACAGTGCTTGCTAGAGAAAAAGTCTTGATGCAAATTTATTGCATTGCTGGTTTTGCTTTTTTTAAATGGTGTTTAGCAGAGACTTAAGCCTAAAGTGTGAGAGAATACAGCTTATTTGCAAACGTGACTCTGAAAAGGCAACAGCTTTCTGGGCAGAAACGCAGTGGGCTCTGCATTTTCTTTCTCTGATTCCCCCTTCCCAGAGTTTTTAAATGGTATTTTCCTTCCCTTTTTCTTCACCTGCATGGCCCCCTCCTTCCCTTCCTCCCACCCTTCCTCTCATTCTCATCCTACTCCAGTCTATGTGCTGCATGGAGTGAGACCACCTGGCAGCTCCTGTCCTGTCCAGGACCTGAGTTAAGCTCTTGATTCTGCTGAATGGTTATTCTGAAATGGTGGGAACAGCCCCACGAGTCTGAAAAAGATCCTGATATGCAGAAATTGCCCTAGAGAGCTCAGGGTTTCCCAATGTAGTCCCAGGATCCCAAGAACATGTCCAGAGATGCCAGAAACAGGCACAGAGAGTGGGGATTAATATGTTAAAGGAAATATTTTCCTTAAAATAATATTTTCCACTTCTTCCAAAAAGGCATGAAGAGGTATCTGGAACTGAGGGTTTGTCTCCTAAGCTTCTTCCTCATCTTACTGGCATGAAATGTGGATCATATCAGAACTCTCACATCTTCTAACAGTGGGGATACTGGTAGTGGGTGTGGAGTTTTGGTGGACACTTCTGTTCTTTAGATGATGTGAGTAAGGCCTCCAGGGATGGATTCTTCAAGAACCTGCTCTCTCTTCCTGTTCATTCCCAGAATGAGCCAATGCTGCAGTGTGCTGCAGATGGCACTGTTGACTGTGTTCAGAGGTGAGCTTTACTTGAAGAGTAACATCCATCACAGTCTCTTGGTTGCCAGTGGTCACTTTGGCTCCAGTGCACCCTGACAGTTCGTTCTATTTCCAGAGACATAAATTTGATTATACTCTTGTTGACTGCTAATGGGAAAACATATTAACATCTAAAACATTAACAACTTGGCATGTTAAACATCTTTTATGCAGCAGACACAGCAGCCTGAATCAGAGAATCACAGAATGGTTTGTGTTGGAAGGGACTTTAAAGAGCTTATAGTTCCAACTACCTGCCAGGGAATGTCTGTGTAAGACAGTAAGAAAATGCTAAGTTAGGAAAATCCTCCAGGTTATGCTTAACTCTAGAACAATTAAACTGGCAAGTTTTCAGGTAGAATCTACAGCAAACTTAATAGTTTAAAGTGAAAATTTCATAACTGAGAGGTCAGTATTTATTTTGGTTTTTGTACCTTTAGATTTAGAGCAGAGTAAATGTAGATAGATAGATAGATAATGACATCACATCAACTCCCGAGATGATGTACTTCTGAATACCAACCAGCTATGATGGTATTTAACACAATTTCATCACTTTCACCGGTACTATCTTTCTGAATATTCATTTAGGCTTCAGTACTTCATATTTTTCTGAAAATAGACTTGGGTCTGTCTTTGAAAGAAAATTACATCTGGATACATTGTTTATTGCAGAGAAAAAGAAGCAAGACTATAGTGTAATTATGCTAAACCAGAAGTCCCCTTGAGAAATGTGAAAGCTTGGATGTCAAAACTGTATATATGTAGAGAGAACTGTGATTTGGGGAAAGTAGAAGTAAATGATGGTAAGTTCTAGTCAGTGTATTGGAAAGTAATGGAAAAGATAATACAGCAATAACAAAAAGTCTGAAGGAAACTTGCAGGGCCTTTGGCTTTAGTAATTAAGCTCCTTCAGTTACTTGAATAATGGAGTTCTTATTAAATGTATGAATCCACCTTGTTGGCCCATGGCAGCAAAATAAGTTTGTAACTCCCCTATTTGAAATTACCTTGCAAAGTTACTTGGATACACTTTTGACATTCATGTGCTTTTCCTTATAGAAAAATTACTTAAATCTGTTAAAAACTGTACTTTTATTGCTAGACTTACTTTGGAAAAATAGCAACTGATTGTTGCTGCTTTCACTGGTGTCCTTATTATCCTCTGAGTCTTGGCACCACTGACACTGTACTGCTTATTTCATGGCAAGTGGGAAGACACTTGTAGTGGTTTGGTCCAAAATACTCATTACTGTTTATCTGCTGTGAGATAAGAATTAGGAGAAATGCAAAGCAGGCACCAAACTTGAAAGAATATAAAGAAGTTTATTAACAGACCTAAAAGAAGAAAAAAAAATTATACCACCTTCAGAACTCTCCTCCTCCCCCCACCTTCCTCCCTTCTCCCACTGACAATGTGAAAAGACAGCCCTTAAGATGTTCAGTCTGTTTACCACTTCCATAATAACCTTGTTCAGTCCATTTAGAAAGAGAAGTCTCTTCTTGCTCATGCTATGAAAACATTATCACAACGAGACAGCCGCCCACTTCCAAATATTGTTCAGTCCATTTAGGAAGAGGAGTCTCTCTGCCTGCGTGTGAGTCCTTTCCCCCGACTTGCAGCTTTTCCCGCAACTGCTTTCGAGGGTCCACTCTTGAAGTTTTTTGGGGTACAATTTTAAGGTTGAGCCGTTCAGAAACAAAAACAGAGGCCCTTCTCCTTCCCTGGGAGCAAAGGGTCTTCATCATCTTCATCGTTAGGACTATCTCTGGGAGCATCTCTAGGAACTGAGGTTTTCTCCTTTCCCATTTGGAGCAAAAGTCCTCATCTGGTTCATCTCTAGGGACTGAGGTTTTCTCCTTTCCCGTTTGGAGCAAAAGTCCTCATCTGGTTCATCTCTAGGGACTGAGGTTTCCTCCTTTCCCGTTTGGAGCAAAAGTCCTCATCTGGTTCATCTCTAGGGACTGAGGTTTTCTCCTTTCCCATTTGGAGCAAAAGTCCTCATCTGGTTCATCTCTCCCTGTCCAAACTTCTCATGAAATTACAGCTGCGTCAGCATCTGCCTATCTCAGCGCAGGTGCTTCTGCTCACGAGTTGAACACTCCACCCCCCATATCTTCACAGGTCCATCGACCCAGGACGGCCGTGGCCCGGCCCGGCCTGGCCCAAGCAGGGCCTGGCCAGGCCCACTGGGCCCTGCTCGGGGCCTGCAGCCACCTGTCCCAGCGCCGGAAACGAGAGAGAGCTTGGAGGGGGAGTTTGCCTATTCTTAAATGTGGATCACAGAGGTGATCACAACTTTAAGTGGCTTAGAGAATTGTCCATATCCAAACTGGCCAGCTGATAGGTTCTATCAGTTCCCAGAGGAACCTGTAAGCACCCCTTAGCAAGGACGTCCCTTCCGGGACTATGCTTGCTAACCTATGACAACACTTTACCAGTCACTGCATAAGATGCTGCAGCTGCAGACAGCCTGAACTCCTCTTCTGCCTTGCCTAGAATTTACAGTGTAAATTTTGGAACCTGAATGTCAGTTCATGTATTCAGGTTCTCCTGAGTGTAAATTCCCACAGCCATTGAAGCATTCCTTTTGGCTAAAGCACAGTTATTTTTTCTTCTGGTAATTCAGAGAGTCTTAGAATTTTTACCATCATTTCCTTAATTGCATCCCTTCCACAGGTAAGCAACGACTTCCCTGAAACAGGAAACCCTTAGTGTGTGATAGTCAGGGAGAGGGACAGGGGCATTGAGGGGAGTCAGAAACAGTGACCAGGTGTGGGAAGACAGTCCCAACCCTGAACTGAGGAGGCGATCGGCTGGACCAACTCTAAAATTTCTCAAAATGTCTCTGAACTAAGATATTAAACACCTCTAGGCATCTCTAAACTACTGTGTACATCTTCTAAGTTGCTCTAAAATCCTTTAATCAGCTCTATAGAGCTGTAGGGAACGCTGTATTTCTCAAATGAGGCAATTGCCTCAAACCAGATGTAATTTACACAACTCTTAAGCAGTCTCTCAAGCACTATAAAACTGTTCTAATCAGCTCTAGACTGCCACTAAATTGTGTTAAACATCTCTAACACTTCATTGCCACCTTTAAAATACCTTTACACTTCTTGAAACTGTTCTAAAGATCTGAAAAATAGCTCCAAATTACTCCAGAACTCCTCAGAGGCACACTAAGTAGTTCTGAGGAGCTGTAATATCCCTTTGTAGAGTGCTTGAGTCCTCTAAACTTCACTAGCATCTTTCTAAACCTCCTCTAAGGACCTTTTTTCTGATCGTATCTAGACTTCTCTACATTGATTTGAAGATCGGTGAATTTCCTCTGGGGCTCTTAAACTCCTCTAAGGACCTCTAAACCTCCTTGAATATGCTGTGAGGTGCTCTAAACCCCTCTAAAATACCACCACACAGCTACAAAACACCTCTGACGAGCTCTGAAAGAGCTATTATTACACCCCCTAAGTTTAAAATCCAAATCTAAAACACTCCAGAGCGCTAAATCAGTGTGGATTTCTTTACAGAGCTCCACAATACTCTAGAAAGCTTAAAAGAGCTCTAAAATACACCACACTGCTCTACAATCCATCTCAACAGGTCTAAAACTATTCTAATTGGCTACAAACAACAGTGGGAAATCATAAATTCCTCTAAAATTTCCACTCTGAAAATCCTCTAAACAGCGCTACTACCACTATGCTTAAAGTAGGAGTAAAATGCTTCAAAATAGATCTCAAGCCCTTCTTGGTTTTCTTGTAACTGCTCTAGAACTCTTTTCTGCAGTTCTGGAATTCCTGCTTAGAGACAGTGCTAAAACTATTCTGAAGCCCTCTAAAACCACTCTGAACTGCTCTAAGTTGATCTAAACGTCCTATAAACAGTTCTAAGCAGCCCTAGAGTCCTGTGAAGTGTGCCAGAACTCCTGTAAAGTACTAAACTCCTTTAGCTCTTCTAAACCTCTTCTCAACACCTCAGAGCTCCCCTAAACTAATCTAAAGCTGCTCTGTTGCTGTAAGCAGCACTAATATGTCTCTAAATGCATCTAAAATGCCTCTAAATCTCTACTGTACAACTCTTAAGTCCTCCAGGCAGCTTTAAAATTCCTCTGAAGAGCTCGAAGCAGCTCTAAAACCCTTTTATGCCAATCTGTGACTCCTGCAGAGTTCTAAGTAGCTCTAAACCTCTCCAGGCTACTGTAAAGCTTCTCTCCTGTGCTGTCAACACCATGAAATAGTGCTAAAACTGCCTCAAAATACTCAGAAAATCTTGTAGACTTCCTCTAAATGGCTCTGTAGAGCACTGAATTGTCTATGAACTTCCAGAAATACACTGGTGCTTTGGGGAGATGGAAGAGGTTGCAAGAGCTGGAACTATTGAGCCTGGAGAATGAGAAGTTACCTGTGGGAATGGAAGAGTGTAGAGAAAAGGGATTTTTGGAAGAACAAGATGACCGTTTAAGAAAAGGGAAATACACATGCTTTGTAAGGAGCTGCTAATAAGGCCGAACTCCAGAGAAAGTGGGGCATGCAAACAACCCACAGTGAGCATATTTTGGAGTGGAGGAGGAATACCATGGCCATAAACTCCTGAGATTCTTATGTGAACACATGAAAAATGTGCTCCTGTGTTGAGCTTTTGATGGGCTCCCCCTCCTTCCTGGATCAGGGTAAGAGAGCAGAGGAGGCTGCTGTTCTGCTAAGTTCTTTATTTCATAGTCTCATAGCTTTCTTGAAGACAGAGTTCGAAGGGGGCTACATGATAAAGGCAAGCAGCAACAGCAGACAGCAGGCAAAAACAGCTTCTCCTTCTTCTATATGCTCTGTATGCTCTATATGCTCTATACTCTATATTTTTTCTTACAGAATTGTGGATTATATTTGCTAACTGACCAATAAGATTAACACATGATTCTAGTTTTTCTTTTCTTAACCTATCCTGATCTAATTCTAACAATCATAAGTCTTACAGAAGCGTTACATAGGTATTACACAGATTTGCATATATAGTTTCTATCAGTTCTTATTGTTTAAGTGAACACTCTATCTAAAAAATGTGAACAGTATAATTCTATCTGTATTTTGTCTAAGGTAAAGAATTCCGTGAAAAGGTAACACTGCTGCAGCAAGAACTGTGTTTAAGGTCTCTGCTACAGCTTTTCAATGTTTAAGGCACTTAGCATATATTTCTAATAGAAGTTTAAAAAAATCTATATTTCTATTTCACTTTGGTGTGGCTTCATGTATCTCAGCTACATGCTTTGTAAGGAGCTGCTAATAAGGCCGAACTCCAGAGAAAGTGGGGCATGCAAACAACCCACAGTGAGCATATTTTGGAGTGGAGGAGGAATACCATGGCCATAAACTCCTGAGATTCTTATGTGAACACATGAAAAATGTGCTCCTGTGTTGAGCTTTTGATGGGCTCCCCCTCCTTCCTGGATCAGGGTAAGAGAGCAGAGGAGGCTGCTGTTCTGCTAAGTTCTTTATTTCATAGTCTCATAGCTTTCTTGAAGACAGAGTTCGAAGGGGGCTACATGATAAAGGCAAGCAGCAACAGCAGACAGCAGGCAAAAACAGCTTCTCCTTCTTCTATATGCTCTGTATGCTCTATATGCTCTATACTCTATATTTTTTCTTACAGAATTGTGGATTATATTTGCTAACTGACCAATAAGATTAACACATGATTCTAGTTTTTCTTTTCTTAACCTATCCTGATCTAATTCTAACAATCATAAGTCTTACAGAAGCGTTACATAGGTATTACACAGATTTGCATATATAGTTTCTATCAGTTCTTATTGTTTAAGTGAACACTCTATCTAAAAAATGTGAACAGTATAATTCTATCTGTATTTTGTCTAAGGTAAAGAATTCCGTGAAAAGGTAACACTGCTGCAGCAAGAACTGTGTTTAAGGTCTCTGCTACAGCTTTTCAATGTTTAAGGCACTTAGCATATATTTCTAATAGAAGTTTAAAAAAATCTATATTTCTATTTCACTTTGGTGTGGCTTCATGTATCTCAGCTTGTCCAAAGGTTTTAATTCAACCCCTATGTTTTGGCTTCCCTCTGGGCCTGAGTTCAGAGGAGCTTTCACTCCAACACTCCTGGATCACACAACTGTTCTCTCTGCAGGTGCTGGGTGCTCTCAAAACACACTCTAATGGAAGATCTGAAAGTGCACACTGAAGACAGTTTTTAAAATTTTTTTTGAAAGTTTATTGCTATGAATCTGTTCAGGGCAGTACTTTGTCTTATAGGATGCTAGTAGTCCGTTGGTCAGATCTACTGGGAGCAGATTTGAATCCTGGCCCAGCTGTGGTTCTGGTGGGATGGGGAGGATTGTGCACAGCACAACTGCCATGGAGCCACACTCCATGCTGGACATGGTACACATCTGGTAAAACCACATGTTGGGCTGCATGTGAGGAGCAGAAAGCCTGAGCTCCATTTGCCTTTCTCACACAGGGACATGGATCTGTCCATGTGTCCCAGAACAGGGACACTGCACTGTTATTGGGAGTGCTTCCAGCACCTCAGCAGGGCTGAGAGGACAACATTTGGAAGAGATTCCTCCCTTTGAGGTTTGGTAGGCCCTGGCACAGATTGCCCAGGAAAGCTGTGGCTGGCTGCCCCTGGATCCCTGGAAATGTCCAAGGCCAGGTTGGATGCGGCTTAGAGCAACCTGGGATAGTTGGATAGGAAGGTGTCCCCGCCCACGGCAGGGGATGGCACTGGGTGACCTTTTAAGGTCTCTTCCAACCCAAATCATTCCAAGATTTTATGTTTGTCTCCATCCTGTTATTAATATTTAAAGACTCGTTTATTTATTTTTATCTTGAAGTTTGCATATAGTGATGAATAACCCAAACTTTCCTCATCTCTTGCACAAAGCGTCGGCAGTAGGACTCCACCGAGGTCGCGGCCGTACTATCAGCCCATGGGAGGCTGCGGGGCAGGCGGGGGATGGGCCGGGCAAGGGCAGGCTGGGTGGGGAGCGGCTGGGGCAGGGGGGGACCGGGG
>NW_008238434.1:191214-193246 GCF_000691975.1 Corvus brachyrhynchos
CCCCCCCCACGCTGTTTTCCGTCCCCGCGGGAATGGCTTGGAGCCCACATCTCTGCAGAACCACGCTCCCTGCCTGGCGGGCTCTGATGCACAGTCCGTGAGGTTTTTACCCTTTCACAGAAGCACTCGAACAGAGCTGGTAATCGCTTTTACACCTTTTTTTCCAAACAGCTCAATGACACCCCGGAAGAAGTTAGAGGGTCTTGTAGCTGCTACCATCACTCCAATGACTCCGGATGGGTGAGCTGTCAAAATTGTACTGATTACTGTTTCCTTCTACCCTTATTTTCCTTCTTTCTTATTTGGAGGTGATCTGCTTGCTTTTTTTTTTTTTTTTTTTAATCAGATCTTTGATGGGATTGGGGGAACTATTAAATTGGTCCCACTAGGACTAGAGTGAGATTCCCTTGTCTCTGCTTCCTTCTGTTGCTAGCACGTGCTGTGGGTCTGGGTTTGGAGAGTTTGGATCAGTCTCATATCTCCTTTTCTGTTGCTTTGTTAGGTGCAAATTAAATCATAGTACAGTTACATGTGCGGAGCATTGCAGCATTTTCATGTTTGTTAAGGAAAATTGCAGTCCTAGTTAAAAAGAGTTCTTGAGAGCTAGAAAATAATTGTCAGAATCTGAAGGCCTTTTAGACTTCTCTCTACCTTAGCTAAGTCATGCATGCAGTCATGTGTGTGTACATGTGCATGGAATTAGTCTAAACTTGAAGAAAATTGTGCTGCAAGGACAGCACAGTTTTGAGAATAACATGAAATTGAAACTTGAAATTCAGCTTTCTTCAGAGCAGGGGCGGCAAACAGAAGCAAAAAACACTGCATTTTGATGTTGCAAGACCAAGTTGTTTGGAGTCAGCAGAGAACCCTGAGCTCTCATGGGGGATGTGTCAGGATCTGTACACACTTGAGAGAGACAGTGGAGATTTGCTAGTACAGATCTCCAAAAGTGAACTTTACTTTAAGTGCTGAAAAACATGGCTCCATCCCAGTCAGGGAACTCATTCCATTGCAGTCACTGCTTTGATTCTTGCTTTAAAGGAAACTTATTTCTGATTTTATTTTTTATTATGACTCAGATTTATTGCAACATGGTATTTAGAGAGTGACCTGAGCCCTCTGCCTTAACTGCATGGTCCTTGTCAGATATGTTCTGGGGTGGCATCTATGGATTTTTGAGTTGTGTAAAACCAATCAAGGCATCAGAATTGACTTCCAGACCGCAGGGTTGGTCTGTATTTATGACAAGTGAAAACAACAGTGAAATATTATACACTAGTAAACAAAATAAATTTGTCTTGCAGAGAAGATAACCCAAGAATTCTATTTCCCCTGTTTACCAGGGAATGCTGTTGCTTTCTGTCTTGGTTTGAAAGACAGGTATCTGCTAAGGAAGGCAGGAGCCTCCCTTGGAATGGAAAATATGACCCCCTTCCCTCTGAATTTCTATAATTTTGAAATTAAGGGGCTTTCAGGCAAAGAAATGGGAAAAGGAATAACAGTTCTTTACTAGTATATGTGTATAGCAAGGCAAACAAACAGCAACAATGGTAACAACAACAAACAAGGCAGACAAACAACAACAACGGCAGCAACAACAAACAGAACCAGAAAACCCAGTGAACGGTCTCCTGCCGCTCTTTAGGCCCTTTCCCCCCGGTGCAGTTGCGGTCGCGGCCGCCAGGGGCGCTGGTGGCTCCCGGCCGGGCAGGGTGGGTGCGGTGACTCCCCATCGCCTGCAGGGGGCGCTGTGGGGCGGGGCTGGCCGTCCCTCCACGCGGTGATGGCGGACGCAGCCGGCGAACAGGGATGGAAAGGGGGCTCTCTTTACGGACCCCCAGGGGCAGCCGATCCCGGGGCGCCCTCTGGATCGCAAAGAGAGCTGCGGCAGGGACCTCGGAGGCAGCAAGCTGAGAATGCAGGAATGAGCAAAGTCCTGGAGTGGTAGATCAGATGTATCAGAAACCCGGCAGTTGTGGCTGGAACCATGCCGGCAGGGCAGGGGGCGTGAGTTACAGTGTAGCACAAAAAC
>NW_008238434.1:193427-196488 GCF_000691975.1 Corvus brachyrhynchos
AGAGGCCATGGGGCATTCCCCTGGGGTCTCTCAAATTGTTACAGGACGCAGCCTCCTATTTATCCTAGTTTCCCGACTGCATTTCCCTCTCTCTTTCCCCATTGGCTGAGGTACTTGAGAGGTACAGACTTCCCAAAATGCCTAAGAGTCCCTTTCTAATGTATAACCCCCCCTTTATTTTAATTCTTATGGAATTTATGGTTCTTCTCATTGTTTCTTTCATCTCTCAATATCCAATTTCATTTATCAGCAGACCTAGAGTTTATTTGTAAAGACATATCTCTTTCTTTCCATGCATCAATCAGTGGAACCCTTCCCATTGTTTCTTTTATCTCTCAGTACTAGTTTTATCTTCCAGCAGGCCCACAGCTTGTTTGTAAAGACAAGTGCCTCATTCCTTTCAAAGACAGCAGAAGACAGAACCCCGCAGTGGTGGTGAATTCTTCCCACAGCGACTGCGACCTCCTTGCCCTCCGAATGCTGAGAGAGGAAAGAGGGAGCTAGGAGTTGCACCCAACCCCTTTTCCCCAGCCCAATTCTCGAGGTATCTCTGCCCCTCCACGAGAAACCCCCCAGCTAAAAGGGCAGCCAGCCGCACCCTTCCCCCCTTCCCGTAGAAACTTCTTTTGTCTCTTCTAAGTATCAGGTCGTTATTGTTTCTTAGCAACAAAAAATGGGAGACAATTCTTTAAGAGAAAGAAAAAAAAGGAGAACTCCTAAACCCCAACACTCTCCTCATCCTTTAATGAGAGAGAGAGGTCAAAGTCACATCCAGCGGGATGGCGTTTCACTCTCTGTATCCAGCAGTTATAACCATCCATCAGTTTAACCATTTGCCAGCACTTGCACAAATAAGTTTGTGCTCTCAAGAGGACTCCTGTTTCTCTCAAAAGAGAAAAAGGTTTTAGTTCTTCCTGTTCTCTCATATCTCCCAAAAAAAGTTCTTTGCTGTGAAAAAAAGTTTGGAACAGCAAACTACTTGTCAGGAGGAAGAGAAACTGGAAGAGAGAATTCAAGGCTGAGCTGCTACCTCAGATGTTAAATAAATGTCGAATGTTTCTTACCTCTGGGTAATCTGTGTTTGTACAAATGCAAGGCTTCAAAATATATGGGGTTTTTTTTGGTTTCTTAATCACTAAGTTTAAAATAACTGTAGGTGGGGACTTAATGGTTGCTGTGGTTCCTTTTATTGCAGACAAATTAACCTCCCAGTGATTCGTCAGTATGTGGATTATCTGGTAAATGAGCAGAATGTGAAGAACGTTTTTGGTAAGTGTTTTTTGACAGAAACTGCGTTACAGCCCTTTTGCCTGGATGGGAATCCTGTGATATCTTAACTGATAGGAGCTGTAGTGGGAGGGAATGTGGATGTGGGATCATCCTGACCATTTATATTCACTAGTGGAGAGAGTGCAAGAGCTACTTAAGGCATCTAGTTTTGCCCACACCCTATTTCTGTGAGGGATAAAATAAAGTACCTTCATAAGGTGACATTCCAGAGATGAATGGATAATGTGTTGACAGAGAAGACTGATCTGAATGATTCTTCCCAACTCCAAAATGTTACTTCTTGTCTTCAGTGAAACCTGTGTGTGTAGGTGAGGCCTCAGCCAGTGTGTTGTGTTTTGTTGTGTTGAAACAGTAAATGGCACAACGGGAGAAGGCCTGTCCCTTAGCATCCAGGAGAGGAAGCAGTTGGCAGAAGAATGGATGTGCCAGGGAAAAGACAAGTAAGTGACTGAGAGGGAATGGGGGATTCTAGATCTTGTGTTATAATGCCTGATTGCAAAACCAAGTTTGCTGATGCCTTTTTTTTTTTAGTATTTTGTTGTTGGGCTTTGTTCCCCAGCTCCTTTATCACAGAAGTATGTTTCTGTCACTGCCAGTTAGCTGATGTCTGTTTCTCCTGCTTAGAGAGCTTCCGAGAGTCCTCTTTGGTACACTGAGAAGTGGGGGAACGAGAAGGGGCTTGGAAAAGAAGGGCTGTGCAGTTTGCTTAGTCTTGAGAACAAATACAAATAAAGAGCATTTCTGAACCTTTTAATGTATTACATTATTTGGTGTGACTGAAGCTGAGGTGTCGAGTACTTAACTGTTTCCCTAAAGAAGCAAAATTAGTGTCAGAAGAAAGAATTTAATCTGGATCTGCATCTGTGTATCCAACTGCAGCTTCATTCTCCCTTTCTTGTACCTGTCATAGTCTTGTATCCCTCACTGCTGCTTTTCTCTCGGATGCTGGGTCAGAGGATGTGCACAGGAGGAGGTGTTTTGGGGGAGAAGAATAATGAGCAGAAATAAACTGGTGTGAAGGATCACAGCCTTCAGATCCATAGCCTTTATATCCATATCTTGTGGATTTAAAGGAGAAAAACAGCAATGGGGTTGATGGACTGGAACATGGAGGATTCCCTTGGCAGGAGCAGACAAGCAGTCAAAGGTGCTGCTGTGAGGTTGAACTCTTCTGGTAGGTTTGCAGAGAAATAGGTTTAGAAAGTAAAGATATACTTTGATTTCCTTTACTCTTCCCAGCCTCCCTTTTAAATTCTCAATATCTGAATTTCAATTTCCTAATAAAATGCTAAGATTCATCTCTCCTGACAGCCTTGCAAGTACAACAGCAAGAAGTCATATGTGATTGATGTTTACAAATATGTTTTTCTTCCATCACTGGCTGCTTGTCGCTGTCAGCACTTTCCCCATGTTTTTGCTCATCAGGTCAACACAGGCTCAGCTCTTTTTTCGGTTCTTGTTCTGTGGCTACCTGGGCTGAAGCGAGTCATTTTGTGTATTGGGTTGACCCTGAGTTGATGGACAGTCTTTAAGACCAATTACGCTTCTCACAATTTACATATTTAAACTGCACAGAAAGGCGGGACTTCCCCTTTTTGTCGGAGCTCGCTTGCTGGGAGGTGGGGGGGCTCCGAGCCTCCCGGCCCCGCTGGGCCGGGCCGGGGCCACTGCCCCTTTCCCCCTTTCCCGCCACTGCGGCACGGACCCTGGGTCTCTGGGGGAGACTGTCCCAGAGCCGCAGGCAGCTCAAACCAGCCATGGACTGCTCACA
>NW_008238434.1:197032-197677 GCF_000691975.1 Corvus brachyrhynchos
GGATTTGCTTTAATTTTGTTTTGTTATTTTCTCTTTACTTTTAATTCTATTAGTAATAAAACTCTTTCATTGTACTGCAACTGTTTAAGGTTTGTGCCTGCTTTGCTTTTTCTCCTAATTCTTATCTAACAGAAGGAAAATAAGTAAGTAATGAATATTTTGAACCAAAACCACTACATTTAATTGGTGTTTCCGCCCGGTTTCGAACTCAACCCGCCACATTAAATGGTGGAGAATGCGGGCAATTAATGAGCGCTGTGAGATGAAGATTAATTAGGAGAAAATAATAAGCAGAGCAAGTATAAAGTTATAAAATTAAGTAGAATAATAGAAGAAATTTGCTTTGTAGTAGTGGTAAAAAATCTAGGGGTGGAGGTTTATGTAATTTGTTTTCTTTTAGCTCTGGTTTTTGCTATTTTAAGTAACTTTTGGATATGTAAATTTTAAGAAGCGAGGGGTGGAATGTATTGGGTTGACCCTGAGTTGATGGACAGTCTTTAAGACCAATTATGCTTCTCGCAATTTACATATTTAAACTGCACAGAAAGGCGGGACTTCCCTTTTTTGTCGGAGCTTGCTTGCTGGGAGGTGGGGGGCTCCGAGCTTCCCGGCCCCGCCGGGCCGGGCCGGGGGCCCCTGCCCCTT
>NW_008238434.1:198392-206350 GCF_000691975.1 Corvus brachyrhynchos
TCGTGTGCCTGTGAAGATTGTGAAGAATGCCTATGCCAGGCTATATAGAAGTAGTAAGAGGCTGTTAGAGACTTGTGGCGAAGAAAAGCCTTTGTGTGCAGGCCAAAATAACTTATCCTTAAAAAGATGAATAACCCCATGTGATGGCCCATGTTTTGTAGTGTGAAGGAACTGTGAGATTTTTCATGGGAGAGATGTTCTACACACAGCAGATTGTTTGTTTCCGGGCAGATCTGCTGTTAGTGGCAGTTTGGGGACCACGTGCAACTGAAGGAAAACCCTTTTTTCCTTAAGCATAAGAGAGAGACTTTTCAAGAACTGCAACACTGACTAACATCCCATGTTCTGTTATCCCTTGTGTGAGCTGGGTAAAAGGAGAGAAGTGCTGGAGGGGGGGGGGGATTTGCTTTAATTTTGTTTTGTTATTTTCTCTTTACTTTTAATTCCATTAGTAATAAAGCTCTTTCATTGTACTGCAACTGTTTAAGGTTTGTGCCTGCTTTGCTTTTTCTCCTAATTCTTATCTAACAGAAGGAAAATAAGTAAGTAATGAATATTTTGAACCAAAACCACTACATTTAATTGGTGTTTCCGCCCGGTTTCGAACTCAACCCGCTACATTTTGGCAGCCTGGTAGTTTTTCCACCATCACTGAAACCTCCCCAAAATCTTCTGAATTTGTTTTTTTATGTGCAGATTGGACCATGTGATCATTCATGTGGGAGCACTGAATCTACCAGAGTGCCAAGAACTGGTGTGTATATGATGTTTTTCACTCTGTGTGTGATAAATAGAGGAAGATGTACCCTCAGATGCTTTCCATGCTGTCTTTTATAGGCAAGACATGCAGCAGTCATAGGTGCTGGTGGCATTGCTGTCATAGCCCCCTTCTTCTTCAAACCCACAAACAAAGGTGAGTAGATGTGATTGCTAAGGCCTTTTTATTGCCCTCCCAACCTTCATAATAGATAAAGGATTAATGCCATCTACTTTCTTTGGAAAATATTCTGATGATAATGTTTGCACAACTGTAATGGAAAAGCAAAACCTGCAAGAAGCATTTTTTAAAGATGATAGGTAGCAGAATTGTCCTGGTAAGAAGTGGGAAGGATGTCTTTTGGGATGTATTTTGTTACCATTTTGTAAAAAGAAGAGTTGCTTTTGGAAAGAATAGTCTAGTTAACTAGTCTGTGTTCTGAATCGATAGTTTGGGGTTCATGTTTGATCTGGGCCACACTAGGAAGCAGCTGGTTCCATGCTGACCCTTGCTGGGCACTGACCTAGTTGAGGAACTGCTGATACACAGTTGTGGCTCTTGTTACTGAAGTGATCGGGTTTGGTTCTGTCTAAGGTTACCTCAAAACTGAAAACTGAGTATTTTGTCCTTAAGATCCTGACAATAACATAAAAGAACCACATGAAGTGGAGGTTTGTAAAAGAAATATTAGAAGTTGTCTGAATGAATTCTGAATGGAAATGTTCATATGAAAGCACCAGAAGAAACCAGAGTAAGTTGCCAGAATGGCTGATAGTGACAGCCAGGACACAATCAGTGGCAATCAGACTGGTACTCACAGAGGAACAGCACAAAAGTCAGCAGAAACCTCGCTGAGAGTAGGGTGGCAGTGGTTTTTGCCATTCTTCTTCCTTCTGTGTCAATGAGAAAAAAGATCTGTGAAGGATGCAATGAGCAAGATTCTTGGGAAGAATGTCAACCATAACAACTCTTTGATTCCTAAAATGGTGCAAAAAAAGTTGTCCAAAACCTGGTTCATTATCCTCACCAAGGAATACCCCAGGGAGGTGAACATGAACTTGATCCCTTGTCCTCTGTTACACACAAGTGATCCTGCTGAGACTACTTGGCACACAGGTCTGGCACATGTGAGAGCATGCCTGAGTTACACTTGTAAGAATGAGTGTGAGCTACTCAAATGGGTTTGGTTTAAAAGAAGTATTGTCTTTGCCTTTCTTAAGGTCTTCCCCTGATTTATGTCACATTTAATGTTTTATGACATGTGAAGGGTTTTGTATGACTTGCTGTGTGTGGTGCCCAAGCTGAGACTTCTCCACAGCCCCCGTGCTGTGAATCTGAACTGTGTCTCCCTATGGATAGCCTCCTTCTCTTACGGGATACCTGATGGTTTCCTTCTAGATGAGCTGGTTGCTTTCTTACAGAAGATTGCATCTGAAGCCCCTGAGGTTCCATTTTATTACTATCACATTCCTCCTCTGACGGGTGTGAAGAGTAAGTACAGAGTACAGATCTTTGGTTATTTGCTCTGGACAGCAGGTTATATGGTGTTTCTGAATGCATGGATTTATATTTAGTCTTCAAGGTGTTGTTGCCAGTTCATTCCTAAAATTTTTCTGATCTGGTAAAAGAGTCTTACTTTTTGTTGTCTTAGTCATTGTTTTAGAGCCGTATAGTTTAATAGGCTTAGGCTGAAAGTGAACAACTTGTAAAATACGAAGTCTTTCTCTCGGGGGCAAGGCAGGGAACTCTTCCAGAACAGGCCTGCATTCCCTCATATGAGATTGCTGTTCTGTACAGTTCGTGTGGAAGAGCTGCTGGATGGGATAAAAGCACAGATCCCCAACTTCCAGGGTGTGAAGTTCAGTGACACGGACCTGCTGGACCTGGCACAGTGCATAAACAAGAATGAAACAGGGGAGTTTGAATTTCTTTATGGGGTGGATGAGGTAAGAAGCTTCTCTTAAAAGTAATTTCTTCTTAAGGCACTCTCTTGCTTCAGCCTTGGGGAAGAAGTAACCCTGGACACTCAGTGCAAGGCAGTTTCACTGCTTCCTCCTACCACCCCTTTTTTGCCTTGATTTTTTACATGAAATAAATTTTTTTTTCTTTTTTTTCTCCCTCCACCCCAAACTAGCAACTGTTGGGTGCACTGGCAGTAGGGGCAAATGGAGCAGTTGGAAGGTCAGTATGGCTTGGACTCCTTCGCCTCACACATCCACTGTACTGTTTTATCTTCCACTATTTGCATAGTATTTCCCTGACCGTCTTCAGTCATGGCAATGGAGGATTTTGCAGGATAGGGATGTAGAGAGGCAAACAGACACATAATCTAGCCCCAGTCCTAGTGATGGGACAGTCATATAACCCAGGATCCCAGAGTATGTTCCTTTGAGTAATTACTGCTGTGGTTTCTAAGCTGATACAAAGGTTTCAATGCATTTTTTATCCTCACGGCAACTTTTGAAGTAGGTAATCACTTCTATCTTGATTGGGTAAGGAACCAAAACCCAGAGAGGTTAAAATTGTTAGTTCACATGAGCAGTGTGTGAGGAAAAGAGCTGTGCTGAGTTTAATTTCTAATTTATCTGCCCCTCATATCAGGCTGATTGGATGAATTACTGTGTGATATCTGTGTTCTCTCTAGGCAATCCATTAAATAAACAAGCAGCTGGAAAACTAAGTGATTGACTTTCCTTATTGCCTGATGATATCTTTTTATTTTTAATTTTGAAAAGCAGTTCCATTTGGAAAGAACTGGGAAGAGAAATCTGCTCTCTAATTCTTCCATGGAGCTTGGCATACTTCAGATGCTTGACAGTAGATTGCACCACACATAGATTGCACGGATTTTTCTCATAATAATGACAATATCAACAGCAAAAGCCTGTGGTCATTTCTTTTGTTTCACTGGCTTTAAGTTCCTCCTTTTCATTTACCAATTCTATTTTTGGTTTGGTTTTTTGACAGTACATACAACTATTTGGGCCGACAAACCAATCTGATGTTGCAAGCCTTTGCAAAGCCAGACCTTGCCTTGGCACAGAAGTATCAGGTAAAGCATCTTCCTGGGCCTCACTGGGAGCAACCTGCTTCCTCTTTGAGCTTTTCTGTGGCTGTTCTCCATATGGTTCTGTCATCCTTTCTGAAACAGGTTTATTAAAGAAAAATTCTTTCATCTCCAACCCTGCTTTTTGTTATTCATCCCTCCTCACTTTTTTGACCATTCCTTATTACCTTTGAACCAAGACCTGCCTCACTTACCTTTCAACTCTAATCTCATCCATGCAAGTGGGCAACGGTCTGGCCTTTTTACTGGAACAAACCCACAGTGGCCAAGCCCCTTGACTAGGAATATTCTGGGAATAGCCTATGTGATGTAGGGCAGAAAGCTGTCCCAAATCAGCTCTGCCTTCTCCCCTTTTGGTCTTGGGCAGTTTGAAGATTTGTGAGGAGTTCTGAGCCATCAGTATACAATCTGTACCCAATGTTTTTATGGAACATTTGTGGTATCCCTCCCCTATTCCACTGGAATTCAATTAGTATTTCCCAGAGACTGGCTAGGTGGCCAAGGGCTTTTCTCAAAGCTGTGCAACAGTTATATCAGATATAAATATAGTAGCTTTAGATGCTTTTACACTTTCAAATTTGAGGGTGTTAATAAATTACTATCGGTCTTTTCTAGTTTCTCACTGGGGAATTTCTCAACTTTGTCATCAAACTGGGTAAGTAAACAGGGTAAACACTGCCTGTTTTCCTCATTATGTCTAAAAGTGCAAACTTGGTGCTCCTCAAACTCTCATATAGCTGTACTCTTAGAACTTCCTTCCTGAAAGATACTGCAGTGAAAAACTGTTGCATCTGCTGTTTCCCAATTTAGTAGCAGTTGGGAGCTGAACAAAGGGAGCTGACCAAGCATCCCTGACAGATTCCACTCTCCCGTCCTTCCTTCTGCTGTGAAATCTCACAGATTTAAAACTGTGACTCTGTGATTTACCCTTGTTCTTATCCTGACTCTTTCTGTGGGTTGGTTTTTTTGTTAGGTTTTTTTCCTTCCACCGCCAAAAGCTCATTTCTAGCTTTATTGCTACAGTAATTTTTCTGAAATGGTGGTGCCCAAGTAGAAGAACAGTTCTGATATTTCTCTCTCCTGCCTTGCTGTAATTTAACAGGAATATTGTTGAAGGCTGTACAAGGCCAAAACATTTTAAAAAACCATGATTTCTAGAAACAAAATCAAGTTTAAATATAAAGAGCAATTAAAACCAACAGAGTGGTGTTGGAGACTGAAACAGACAGGAAATGTTTAAATTAAATTCTATCAGACATTTAATGAAGAGAGCTGTTTACTGTAGGTTTGCGGTACATATGCAAGCCCTGATGAATCTTGCCGAGCTTTAGAGCCTGGTTGTATTTCTTGGGTTCAAAGTCAGAGGAATTGCGTTGTTTTTTAGCCTTATAGATAAAGAGGGAAACACTAAATTTCCAGAAGTACATAAGGAGTCATGATCTATAGACAGAGGGCAGGATGTCGTCACTGCCAAGGCTTGGCTCTGTGTGAGTCTGAATTGGGGGATTCCTACATAGGAATAAGTTTAGTAAGTAGGTGTAATTTTTACTGCAGTGTCATTCCTGTCTGCAAGCACAGTTACCTCTTTTAAATTACACTGCTCTTGCTTCCAAGAAGTGCTTGAAGCCTGGTTGATGCTGGATTACACAGAAAATCTATGGTTCTGCTTTTTTGGACACCTGTATTGAGGCTGCTTTAAGGAAAGTGGTCTGCAAATGTCCTGATTTTGCTTTTGTCTGCCCAGGTTTTGGTGTTGCACAGACTAAAGCTGTAATGACTTTTGTTTCTGGCATTCCCATGGGACCTCCACGGCTTCCGCTTGTTGATGCCTCCAGTGAGTTCATCGTCAAGGCCAAAGCCAAGCTGGACAGCATTGTGTGGCCTGATGGTGACTGATCATAGTGTCATGGAATCACTAAGGTTGAGAAAGACGTCTAAGATCATCAGGTCCAACCACTAACCTGACACTCCCGGGTTCACCACTAAGCCACATCCCCAAGTGCCACATCTATGATGTTGACTTCCATGTAGATCTGGAGGTTCCTTTTCTGGTATTCTCTGCCATGTGGCACATCCCCCACATGATGGGCTAGGATTTCTTTCAGGGAAATGGCAATGTGCCCAAGCCCCTTCCTGTTAGGGCTGCCTTTGCTGGAGCACATGTAGCCTGACATTTTACACTGCTCTCCTGGAGTGCTGCAAATTCCAGGACTGACTGGGATTGTTTAATAAAAAAATAGCAAATTTTTCCCAGTCGGAGGAGAGAGCTGATGACTTTTGCATAGAAAGGAGGAAGATCTGTCTCTACCCCCTCTCAGCTGGATGGTGTTTTGTCCTCTCCATGAGGACATTGTGGGTTTAAACAACAGTATGACAACATCAGGTTGCTCAGGCTGGTATCTGTTCATCAGAATCACTGGGACATTGTCTGTGTGTGTAAAATCCTGCTTCTGTCTGATTTCTGTGTTTATACAGCTTAATGCAAAATTTAAAAAAGAAATCCCTTTTGTAACAGCAAGCTTTGGATCGCTAATAAGCAGGTATTTCTCCATTTTTTTCTTTAGGACAGAAACAAACCCACGATTGAGCTGTGCACCTCCATGTGGCAGTGCAGAATGCTGTCATGCAGGTTAGGAAGGCATAGAATCATAAGAAACCTAGAATGGTTTGGGATGGAAGGGACCTAAAAATCATTCAATTTCCATCCACACCTTGCACTGTCCCAAGTTGCTCCAAGCCCCATCCAGCCTGGTCTTGGACACTTCAGGGATGGGGCAGCCACAGCTTCTCTGGGCAGCCTGTGCCAGTGCCTCACCACCCTCACAGGGAAGAACTTCTTCCCAATATCCCATCTGACTCTGCCCTCTGGCAACGGGATGCCATTCCCCCTTGTCATGTCACTTCAGGCCTTGCCCCAAGTCCCTCTCCAGCTCTCTTGGAGCCCCTTTAGGCACTGCAAGGGGCTGTAAGGTCTCCCCTGCGCCTTCTCCAAGCTGAATACCCCCAGGTCTCCCAGTCTTGTCTACAGAGCAGAGGGGCTCCAGCCTTTGGAGGAGCTTCAAGGCCTTCTCTGGACTCACTCCAGCAGCTCTGTGTCCTGATGTTGGGGGCCACAGAGCTGGAGGCAGCTCTGCAGGTGGGGTCTCACCAGAGCAAGTCACCTGTTGTCAGATTAAAAGGTGCATTTTTTTATGTCCTGGGCTGAACCTCTTGCTGGCTGATGGTCCCTATGGCTGACACATGAGGGGTCTCATGCCCTGACTGTTCCTCATGAAAAGAATGATTGCAGGGGGGCTGGAAGGAGGGAAGAGAGATCCAGTATGTACTGAGGCACTTGGGTGGTTTTGCCACAACCAGTGGCGCCACGGATGACAACAACAGAATTGTGATGGATGGCATCCAGAATTTCACTTTCAAAATTCTTCAGAGGTAAGGCCTCTCTCTCTTCTTGGATCTGGAAACAAAAGCCCAGGACATTTCCAAAATCTCCAAAAATCAGCCTCTTCTGCTCCACATCTATACTTTGCCTCACTTTATGCTTTTCCCTTACCCAAAGGAAAAACTGCCTAAGAACAGGTCATCGTTTGTATTTTTTCCTGGCACAGCACAACTCATCCCCGCATCCACCCCAGTGGAACACCCAGCACTTCTGAAAACATGGTGTGTATTTGTACTGAAATCCAGCCTTACACACTTTGTGTTACATTCAACCCCTTTGGAAAATAAAGAGCCTAGCGCAAGGATGACAAGTCACAGGAAGCACACTTACCCTCTGTAATTCCTGATCCCGCTCCAGACGGTACATGAAATCACTTTTCAGATCCATGCTTATTTGCTCCGGAGTGAGCTGGAAGTGTAAGACGTTATTTGGAGGCTTTTTGACCCCTCTTCTTATCTACATCGTAACTTCAGTATCAGATCAGTCACACCAACATCATGATCCCAAATATCCGTAAAGGATCGTTTCCTACATAACTCCCTGAAATCAGTTATGCCTCTGAGCTGTTTTATTTCATTCATTCCAGCGTATTAAACATTCATCTCCAAAGAAGTCTCTCAGAAAGACCGAAAACACTGAAGAAGAATGATTGTTTAAACACTTTGACTGCTTGAGAAACATACTCGATTCAGCAG